>NC_091751.1:43209863-43509863 GCF_043380555.1 Nothobranchius furzeri | reverse complement strand
AAAGTTAGTAAAGAACACATTTCTATTGGCTGCTAAGAAACTGTTGGACTTAAAACAGGCCTGTTATAGAAACAACTTGGCATAAATGATTCTTCCTTTTTTGTCTTAACCAAAGAAATTCCAGTAATTGAGCAAAAACATTTATTTTTTTATGTCACATTTTATAAAATAACAGGACACAAAGTGTCGGGACATTTAAAAAATACTTAAAATAATAAAAGGGGCCCAGAGAGCTGCAGAGTGAGTGGAACATTGGGTTGTGAAGGAAGAACAGTTCTCAACAGTGTGATATGAGGGTGTAGAAGGTGAAGCCGGTGCAGGTCCTCCTTCATGTTCACCAGATTCACACTGCAGATCAGGAGCTGCTCTTCCATGCCTGGAGTTGAAAAAGAAGGGGAGAAGGTCTTTCCACCTCAGTCCCCCCCCCCCCCCCCCCCCCCCCCAACCAAACCAGGAGACACGGACGTCAGGGAGGCCAAGGTTGTCTGAGGGTCTCTGCAGCTCTCTGGGCACCACGCCTCACTCAGCTGTCACCGATGATCCAAATGGCTATGGAGAAAAAAAATAACAGGTTTGGCCTAGCTGTTTAAAGTACAAAACCATACATGAGGTGGTCAAGACAGGTAATTGGAACTTGCACTCGCTGCGTTGTGTAGCTGATGTTGGAGACACAGGCTGCCATGGTGACCTTTTAACAGATCTAAGAAAAAAATGTAATAAAAGATTGAAACTTAAAAACTCCCAGACCTCATTTCATGATTGCTAATCAGCTATGGCTGATTTATTGTTTGGACCACAGTGAGTTACACTAATTCTAATATATTTTTATTTCTATTACACATACATACTTTTTAACTGTTATTTTCACATGACTGTTATCAGGCTGTCTTGTTCTGGTTCTCATGATAATTCCGTTTCTTCCAGTAAGTTATCTTGTGCTTACTTCATCTGTATAATGTCTCTTTACTTTTGCTTTTGGTGAATTGTACCGAGTCCAGAATAAAGGCTACGGCTGTACAAGATACAAACAAGTATTACATTTTGGAAATATATGAAATGTGTTTAGCCTGCTAATTTATCTCAAATACTAATAACTACCGCATTTTCCGGACTATAAATCGCACTTTTTTTCATAGTCTGGCCGGTCCTGCTACTATGGAGTAACTTATATAACAAAACATGTAGGCTACACCGCGCTGCTGCGGGCCGGCTCCGACCCAAGAATGAGTTCCCCTGTCCCGCTGGGAGGGTTTCAAACACCGCCTTCCTCTGCTGGAGACCGTGGCGTGCTGCTGCGGCGCATTATTCGGTTATTGTTACCAGTACTTGTCTTGCAATGTGAAATGCTTGGTCTCAGATTTTGTAAGAAAAATAAAATTTCCGCCCCAAAATACGACTTATATATGTTTTTTCTTCTTCATTATACATTTAATGGCTGGTGCGACTCAGGGGCGACTTAATAGTCCTGAAAATACGGTACGTGATAAGTAGTGAAAACTTGCTCAAAGCAAAATATATTTTCATTACGGAAATAACTTATAAACTTACCGATTTAATATTTTTTATTCACAGAAAGGTACGTCTCATGAAAAAGCGCCGCAAACCTCCACCTGAACTCCATGCGGTCGATGGGTGTTCCACAGAGATAGCTCCGGTTGTAGCTAGGTGGCTACATCCGTTAGCTTGGCTCCCACCTCCGCGTTAGCTTTGGGTTAGCCAGGGTTAGCTTCAGGTTAGCTTGTAGCTAGTTTGACCCGGTGGCATCAGTTGATCCCAGCCTTACAGCCCCACCCTCAGCTCCTCCTCTCTTCCCTTTTATGGAATTGTCTGGGCTGGACGGAACCTGTGACACAGTCAAAATGGCGGTGGTGGCCACCTCCCATTTTAGACCAAAAACTTGTTATTGGAGCCTACGGAATCGAATTGTCCAGTATATATGTCGATGGTCCTTACGGGGAGATGAGGCCTCAGGCGAGTCCTGAGGACAGCTCCTCTTGGTCCCAGGTGTTTCGGTCTCAGCTGCTGATTTCTTTGGACCCATAACGGAAAACTCAAAAACTTTGTCAATATAATTTAGTAAACTTTCTAAATTTTCTCCACTTACCTCCAGGTTGAGTGAGTTATACTTACCAGATTATTTTTGTACATCTTACGTGTGTTCTTGCTGTGTCTTTCTAAATCCTTGCTTTCGTTCTTTTTTAAACACAGAAACAGTTTTGTTTACCTGTTTGTAGCTACAGTTTCGCCGACGGCTGCCGGCTTCTTCAGGCTGACGCTGATGGTAGCGCTTCACTTCCTTCTCCGTTTATCTGCGGGCAGCAGAGGACGTTGTCGCCCTCTACTGCCCGCTCTCCCCTCTCCGACGATGCAGTCCCATGCGTGGTCCAGCGTGTAAACTCCGTCGTCCCTGTTCATGGTCCCACATCCACGTCTCCTTATCTCGATTACTTCCTTGATCCATCTTTTGTATTTTTGTTGTTCGGTGGTTATGATCCGTGTGTTGTCCCAGTCCATTATATGGTTTTCTCTTAAGCAATGATCTGTTACGGCTGACTTTTTTATTGTACTTTCTGCTTCTTCTTTTGCTGCTCTTGTGTGTTTACGATTTGCCTCTTTCTCGCACTCCTTTCTGTGTTCTATTGTCCGTGTATTGAGTTGGCGTCCGGTTTCTCCTATGTATGTTTTATTGCATATTTTGCATGGGATTTCGTAGATGACTCCACATTTTTGTCCAGCTGATATTTTGTCTTTTGGGTGTACTAGTCTGTTTCTAACTGTTGTGTATGGCTTTGTTGGTGTGTTCATGTTGTGTTTTTTCATTGTTGCTCTTATTTTTTCCGTTATGCCTCTGATGTATGGTAAGGTTATCACTGGTTTTGGTTCTTGTCTTTCTGGGTTTCTGGTTCTTTTTTTGGGTTGTTCTTTGCTTTCTGTTTTTGTTTGTTGTTTTCCTTTGGTTATTGCCCATGTCGGGTATGCGCACTTATGAGTTAGAAACAGAAGGCAGCATAGCATTTATGGACATGAAAATCACCAGACAGACCGACGGGACCCTAAACATAAACACATACAGGAAACCAACACACACAGACCAATATCTATTATGGACATCAGAACACCCCACCATACACAAAATGTCAGTAATCAGAACATTATATCACCGAGCAAACATAATAACAGAAGAGAGAGACCGTAAACAAGAGGACAAACACATACAACACGCTTTAAAGACCTGCGCATACCCGACATGGGCAATAAACAAAGGAAAACAACAAACAAAAACAGAAAGCAAAGAACAACCCAAAAAAAGAACCAGAAACCCAGAAAGACAAGAATCAAAACCAGTGATAACCCTACCATACATCAGAGGCATAACGGAAAAAATAAGAGCAACAATGAAAAAACACAACATAAACACACCAACAAAGCCATACACAACAGTTAGAAACAGACTAGTACACCCAAAAGACAAAATATCAGCTGGACAAAAATGTGGAGTCATCTACGAAATCCCATGCAAAATATGCAATAAAACATACATAGGAGAAACCGGACGCCAACTCAATACACGGACAATAGAACACAGAAAGGAGTGCGAGAAAGAGGCAAATCATAAACACACAAGAGCAGCAAAAGAAGAAGCAGAAAGTACAATAAAAAGTCAGCCGTAACAGATCATTGCTTAAGAGAAAACCATATAATGGACTGGGACAACACACGGATCATAACCACCGAACAACAAAAATACAAAAGATGGATCAAGGAAGCAATCGAGATAAGGAGACGTGGATGTGGGACCATGAACAGGGACGACGGAGTTTACACGCTGGACCACGCATGGGACTGCATCGTCAGAGAGGGGAGAGCGGGCAGTAGAGGGCGACAACGTCCTCTGCTGCCCGCAGATAAACGGAGAAGGAAGTGAAGCGCCACCATCAGCGTCAGCCTGAAGAAGCCGGCAGCCGTCGGCGAAACTGTAGCTACAAACAGGTAAACAAAACTGTTTCTGTGTTTAAAAAAGAACGAAAGCATAGATTATTTTTGTGTTGTCAGTAAATAAATTGGGCAAAAATGTGTCTTAATTGTTTGTGGATGTTTGTTAACGAGCTGCCATCAGCTTCAAGCACTGCCATGTATCCGGTGATCGGCCGTCAGCGCATGCTCATGGAGTCCTGTAAGTGACTGTTATTTCTACTGCAAATGAGCGCTAATGCCTTCGATGAGAGCGGGAAGATGTGATCAAAGCTTCAGTGTCAGCTCAGATTGATCAGTTATTGGTTGTATTTTGTCGAGTGAGTTACAAAATTTAAACTTATTGTCAGTTTGGTGCCACATTAATAAGGAAATGTGTTTTGTGGGTTTAAAAGCAGAGTTTAGTATGCAGGTTGAATGTTTACAGAACTTGCCATCTTCTTTGTCATTGACTGTTTGCAGCTTCTGGTACCCGTGATGGTGAAAGTCCGATGAGCAGAACATCTGAGCATCAACCCTTTTACGGGGGGCAGGTGGTGTCTGCCAAACATGACTGGTATGGACAGGGTTTGTGTCATAGAGCAAATTTTAGCTAGCTTAATAAGTGACGCCACAAGAACACATTTATTTTCCTCCATCTGCCCTTGGAAAATCAAGCAGTCTTCTATAGATGTGCAGTCTAGGTTTGCAGCAACACCTTTCTACCCTGGAAATGCAGAAAAGACGTCACACTGCCAATCTGGTCTCACAGGACTAGCAAGAGGTCCTTTTGCACTGGTGTGTCTGTAGCATGTGGAGTGCAGTTATGTTCAGTGATAACTCTAAATTCTTTCAATGGCAGGTGGATCATAGTATCAAAATGTGGAGACACCATGCTGCTTGCTGCCCTGATAGGGTAACAACTTTGATGGCATTACCGGAAACCTGAAGCTTGGTATTTTTGGGAGCTTTCTCAGTGCAGAGAGGTTTTTTTATGACACTCTGCAACCTGAGCTCAATTCTTCCAAGATGATGACACTTAGCTCCACAGAGACCGTTTATCAGAGACTACCTTCAGGGTGTGGAAGTAGAGAGGATGGAATGGCCTTGCTTTAGTCCTGATCTCAAACCTGTTGAACAACTATTAGCTTGACTGTGCCGTTTAGCAGAGTGACCTACATTAGTTACAATTCTATCAATGTCTGTATATTCCTCTTTCTTTCCACTGGAAGCGTAACTGTCATGAAACATACTTCGCAGCAGTTAGCTGCTGTTATAGTGGGCAGGTTCCTTTCCACCGGCCATGAAGCGACACATTTTGGACACCTCCCATAAGCATAATGTTGTGTTTCTTCCATTTTGAGTTCAGTTTTTGTGCTACGCTGCCAGAACACGTAAACTCCGCATCTCAAATCTGGCCAGAAAGGAAGTCAAACATGAAAGTCATGTGAAACATCCATAAACATTCAAACTTAATCACATGCAAATGTGTAATTTCCTGTGAAATCTCTGTAGCCAAGGTAACCGGAACAGGAAAAAAAAACAGACCTTTTGGTTTGCAGGCAGCCATCTTCCTCTTGCCTGATATTTTGTGAACTTCCAAAATCATGCATGGTGTTGTAAATCTTGCGCGACTTTGTGACCCCTCGGGGCCAGCTGCGTGGAATTTTTTCACAGAGCATTCTGCAGAGCATTCTAGATCACACTCTCCAGTCGGCAAGATGGCGGCTGTGCTTGGCTTCACCGCGGTCACCGGCCACTTTTTCAAACTTTTCTCCACTAACCTCCTCTTTTCCACCTTGCTCCTGTCTGCGTTCCTCTTCAGTAGTGTCTCTGCTACCATCTCCTATGATCGCCAGACTCTTTTGTCCTTCCGTTCGTTCACGATCGCCCAAGATGCACCGAGGATTTACCATCCTGTTTGTTTACCTGAGTGGCGCACTGGCCCGGAAGCAATCGACGGTCCAGAGCTGCGCACCTCAAGCGATGTTTGTCCGGTCCCGGGAAGACGTCGGAGGAAAAGAGGTAAACGAGCAGGAATCCAGGTGAGAATAAGACTTCTCTTAAAGCGTGGTTTATCTGGTAAACATCGGCGCGATCTTCTAGCTTCTTGTCCTTTGTTTGGTGACCTGAGCACCACTTTCTCATTCCTGCCAGGCCGCGTTGCGGCGCGGTTTCTCCGTCCAAGTTTTTTAAGGTCGGTTTATCCTCATTCCTCAGTGGTTTCTCCTCCTGTTCCCTCCATAAGTGGTTTTTATAAACACCGTGGATCTAACCCTGCTAATTTACGTCCACTAACTCCAGCTGTTTCTGTAGTTTCTGATTCCTCCACCTCACTCAGCATGGCTCTATTAAATACCCGCTCTGTTAAAAATAAGACCTTCCTGCTCACTGATCTAATTCTGTCTAAAAACCTGGATTTTCTGTTTCTGACTGAAGTTTGGCAGCAAACATCTGATTATTCTGCTCTGATTGAACTTTGCCCAAGTTGTTATTCTTTTCTTAGCCAGCCTCGGGAGTCTGGTGGTGGTGGAGGCCTAACTGTTGTTTTCAGAGACCATCTTCCATCTATCTCTACAACCTCTGGTCACTTTGATTCCTTTGAACTGCAGCTGATTAAAGTCGGGCATAAGAACCCGTTCTACTGTGCTGTGGTCTATCGTCCACTTGGTCCAAACAGTTCTTTCCTTCAGGAATTTAGTGACTTTCTATCCTCCACTGTGAAGCTGTCCAGACTGGTGATTGTTGGTGATTTTAACATCCACGTTGATGATCCCTCCGATCTCTTTGCCATGAATTTCTCCAGCCTTATGGACTCCTTCGGCTTTACCCAGCATGTTTCTGGCCCCACACACACCAGGGGGCACACTCTAGACCTTGTTTTTACCCTGAGTCTAAATGCTGACAGTGTTTGTCCTGAGGACGTTTATATTTCAGATCACCATTGCATTTTCTTTAACTTGTCAGTTTCTGCGTCCCTACCTCCTGCTCGCCGTATGGTTAGTTCTCGTTTTCTTAATGAGAGCACAGCTAGCAATTTTTCTGCTGCTTTTTATCCACCCTGTTCTTCCGATAACAACCCAGATTCCTTAACTTCTCAGTTCAACAAGCACTGCCTCTCCATTCTGGACAACATCTGTCCTGTCAGAACCAGATCAGTTCCTGCAGTGAACCCTACTCCCTGGTTTAATGACAGCCTTCGCAGCCTGAAGCGCCAATGCAGAAAAATTGAGCGTTTGTGGAAGAAAACCCATCTCCACGTCCATCTGCTGCACCTAAAGGATCTTCTGACAACCTTTAACTCTGCAGTCAGAGACGCGAGGGTTTCCTATTTCTCAACCTGGTGTCCCAGAGCAAAGGGAACCCCAAGGTGCTGTTTAACACCATCAGCAGCATCGTCTCTCCTCCCTCTCCTACAGCCTCCATCCACTCTGTTGCAGACTGTGAGAACTTTCTGTCTTTCTTTGTGGACAAAGTCAATAAGGTTAGATCTAGCATCTCTCCTTCAGCCTTATCGCTGCCTCTCCCGACTCCAACTAGGCTCATCATCCTAGATAGCTTTGCTCCAGTTTCTTTGCCTGAGTTAACCAAACTAGTTAACTCTATGAAGCCCTCTGCATGCCCCCTCAACATCTTACCCTCATCTTTGTTTAAAAGTGCTTTTCAGTCCATCGGTCCCAGCGTGCTCTCTATAATTAATGCTTCTCTGGTCTCTGGTCAGGTCCCTGCTTATTTTAAGAACGCTGTAATCCACCCACTTCTTAAAAAACTGAGTCTCGGCCCCTCTCTCCATAGCAGCTTCAGACCCATCTCTAAACTTCCGTTCATCTCCAAAATCTTGGAAAAGGTTGTGGCTAAACAACTCACAGCTGCTCTTGATGAACATAACATCTATGATAGCTTCCAGTTAGGTTTTCATAGAGCTCATTCTACTGAAACAGCTCTTCTTAGGGTCTCTAATGACCTTCTGACTCACAGTGATGCAGGGGACTGTTCAGTTCTGGTCCTGCTGGACCTGACTGCAGCCTTTGACACTGTTGACCATCACCTGCTACTGGAGAGGCTGAGAGACTGGGTAGGCCTATCAGGATCTGCTCTGGAGTGGTTCTCCTCTTATCTCTCTGAGCGCTCCTTTTCTGTGGCCGTCTCCAAGTTTAAGTCCTCCACCACCTCTCTGACCCATGATGACCCACAAGGTTCTGTGCTGGGGCCTCTGCTCTTCCTCCTCTATCTGCTTCCTCTTCAGCACATCCTGAGCTCCTTCAAAGGAATCTCCTACCATCTTTATGCAGATGACATCCAACTGTACATCTCCTTTAAGCCCCATGAGATGTCTAAGCTGCAGCTGTTACACACCTGCTTAGACTCTATCAAAACCTGGATGGCTGGGAGCTTTCTTCAGCTGAATGAAGCTAAGACTGAGATCCTCATCTGTGCCCCAGACAAGCTGGTTCCCAAAGTCAGAGACTCTCTTGGTCAGCTTGCTTCCCACACCAAACCTTCCGTCAGGAATCTTGGCTTGACCTTTTACCCAGCTCTCACCTGGATTCTCATGTCAGTTCTCTTGTTCACTCTTCCGTCTTCCATCTCAGGAACGTTGCTAAGCTGAGTCCCATTCTGTCCTGCTCTAAGCTTGAGACAATTATCCAGACCTTCATCTCCTCACGCTTAGACTACTGTAACTCTCTTTTCACGTGTCTGAGCAGAACCTCCCTGAACCGTCTACAGGTGGTTCAGAATGCATGCGCTCGGCTTCTGACCAAGTCCTCCAAACACACCCACATCACCCCGCTTCTCCTCCAGCTTCACTGGCTGCCAGTCAACTTCAGGGTTCATTTCAAGATCCTGGTTCTGGTCTATAGGGCCTTACATGGACAAGCACCTTCTTACATTGGTGATCTTCTTAGTTCCTACACCCCCAGCAGGTCCCTGAGGTCCAGTGATCAAAGCCTACTGGTTGTGCAGCACCAGGCTAAAGACCAAAGGTGACAGATCATTTGCTGCTGTGGCCCCCAGACTCTGGAACTCTCTCCCCCTGAGCCTGAGATCAGTGGACTCAGTGGTCTCCTTCAAAAAGCAGCTGAAGACTCACTTGTTCAAGCTGGCTTTTGGATGACCTTCTTCACCACTCTCTCTTTATTCGGCTCTCCCCACCTATTCCACCTTCCTCAGGATCCACTGATTTTCCTCTTTCCTATTCACTCTCTGTCTTTCTTAACATGTTTTCTTTTAAATCGCAATTGCTTATTCTTGCTCATTTTGAATATATTTTTAAACATTTTCAAAATGCTTTTTTTTTCTATTTTTACAATTTTTATATTTTTTGTTTTTGTGAAGCGCCTCGTGATTTTTATCTTGAGAGGCGCTATAGAAATGATATTTTCTTCTTCTTTTTTTGCTCCCATTTCACATCTGAAATGGTTAGAAGGGAGCTCGTGGGTGAAATGCCTTTTACATTACACGAGGCTCACACTTTTGGTGGAAAGGATGGTTAATTTTAGCTTTTGCCCAGGAAAACTACTGATCCTAACAAAGAGCTATTTTACGCTAACCTTTATTCCAGCGTGGATGGCACTGTACAAACACATTTCACAACTCCCTGCTGAATGACTCTTGCTCCCCCACAGTGGAGCTATTCATGCTCATCAGCTTCATTCAAATGCCCGTATGGGCAGACAAGCGGCGTAAGACACCGCCCACACCCCCACCCCACCCCACCGAGAATTCATTAGCAGCCTTGAATATTTCAGGATCATCATCCTTCCATTTTTTAGAGTTGGACAGTGAGTCAGGCTTGTGGGTGGCCTCGGGCAGCCACGAGTAATTGACTGTTTGTCAGATAAGTTCGGGCTGTGACGAGCTACTCTGAGAAGATGCAGTCGCCTCATTGCAAAGCTGTCTCTCTCAGCCGCTTTATTGGTATGCAGCCTCTTGGCATAAGGGAATGCCTCCTGACTCTTCTCTGCTCAGCCACTGAACAGCTTTGAGAAGGGACAACTGGAAAAAACACACTACTTCACATATACGTCATGAATGATGAGTGAATTATTGTGACAGGACCTGCAGAGAAAATTAGACAAATGACTGACACAAAACAGAATTCCCTTTTCATCTGCAGCAAGTTTGACTCCTCGGGATGAGAACTCTTGTGTTCACGAGAAACGTGTCAAGCGATGTATGAAACAAAGCAGATAAATACTTTAATATGCACCAATGACGGCAAAGAACACAAGCCATAGTAAAAATGTTTTTGCATTCAGTTTGACTAGATGTATGTAAAATAAAATCATGTATTAATTTAGACAAGAGTAAAATAGTCTCTAGGGTGCTTAAATATTCATTACTCATACAATATGTACATATTTATACAGCTCATCAGTCTAAAGTCTTAGCATAAGTCTCAACTGTTCAGAGTAGGACATATTATTCCATCATTCCATGCTTTGTGTTTGATCAAATGAGTCCTCAGCTGCAGCCAGCGGCCTCATCAAACCTGGCAGGTAATGAGCTTCATCGTCTGAATAGTTTTTATCATGAAAATTAAGATGTTGGCGCTCTGCTGAGTAACTCATCACCTTTTTTTTTTTTTACTTTGCATGTGATTTTACGTTTTCCTTTTCACTGGTGAGATCTTGATGTCTTTTCTTCCTCGTGGTTTTCTTCTGTGAAGCGTGACGCCCTCGTCCTCCCCGGTCTGCTGCTTGGCAAAGTTGACAAAAACCTGAACAACAATAAAATAAGTTTTCTAGTGAATGATATAAACTAGATTTACATGTCAATCTCACAAAGCTTTAAGCATTTAAATGGACAACAAGCTACACTCCATAGTTAAGTCTTTGACAGCAAAGGTAGGCACAATATATGATAAAATATTACCAATGGCACTATTGATATGTCATTTATCTTGAATACAAATTAATTTCATCAGCCTGAATTTATACCTGGAAACGAAACCATTAGTTTCAGTCAAGCTCCGCCCATGCCCGCTCTGACAAAACACACCTAACACAGTGTTTTAGGCAAGGCTGCTGTTGAATTGGCCTTTGCAGTCCAGTGGTTAATGCAACCAGCCTGGCACTGTAACTAATGGACCACCAAGTCTGTTACTAAACAAATGTCGCCCAGCACACATGTCCTCTGCTGGCCATTACGTGCATCTTTGGTGCATCATGGTTTTTAAGGAAGTGTTTTATCCCCAGTGTAGAAGTAATTTGTCAGAATACCCACGCTGGTCTAGGTGGAATCTGTGACATGAAGGTCACATTCTCAATTGCAGCATGAAATCAGCCGCTCTATGCCTGCAATTCAGAGAAAGTGGGCGTTGGTGACCTACTTCCAGGGGAGGCAGGTTTCAGATCAGATACTAGCTTCAGGTAGAGGAGCAGGGCCTGGTGACACATTTAGTTTTCATCCTTGTGTTTGCAGGATTTTCAAAATAAAAACTCAAAATTTGCAGCCGAGACAGAAAAATGCTAGACTAGTGAACTAGACCAAATTCTTGTCTTGCTAAGTTTGGTCAAGGAACACTCCACTGGAAGCTCTGCAGCCCCTAGCAGCATCCTGGCTGGCCAATTACAGCTCTTTATAGGGGTTTCAAACCCATAGAGAGATGTGACTGATCCACAATGGTGGGCCAATCACGGCGCTCTATCCGCTTTGTGGGCTAATCAGGGCCCTCTATTCGTCTGGTGGGCAGGATGATGCAACTGAGTGGAACAAGATGGCGACAGCTCATTTGAAACTGCTTTTACATCAATTTTGGACTTGGGCTTTATTAGATTCAGGAGCAGATAGATGTGTTGAAGTCCTTTATTTATAAAAAGGATTTATTTTTGCCTTCAACAGCAGACCACCTCGTTTACTGACATCTGTTGCGGTGAGTATGTCACATTGTTGATTGTCCACCAGCATGTGGAGATTGTTTGAAAGACAACGGTAGAACCCACCCCACGACCGAGAGCCGTCAATAGAGCGTTGCTTGCCAGGTTATGAAAATGTATGAATGCAGCCACAATATCACGTGGTAAAAAGCTGCAAAAGGTTGAGTTTTCATCAAATGGCTCCTTTAACAAAACTGCAATATGAAAAATTTGTACTAGTGTTGATAGAAAGTTACTTAAATTGTTAGAATATGTTTATATAGACCTAAAACTTTAAAATTACATGGAAATTTAGTAATCTAAACAAGGGATTGAACAAAATTTAGCATTTTTTTCACACCTTTGCATAGAATCCTTACCACAACTAAGTTCAGCAAAAAATAAAATTATGTTTTACCGCAAATTAATTTTCACACCCCTGCTTAAGCACAGCTACAGACATTTTCACAACTGTCCAAGAAATGTGCTCAGGTTCTCCTACCATACCCATACCATACGCACCTACTTTCTACCATAAACTGACAATGAAAACTAAATTATGAATATGCATTTCTTGGTTATTTTAATGAACCAACAAATGCAGGTTGGAAAGGTACACAGAATGAATGTACAGAAGATATGTTAGGAATATTATCCATTCACATAAGCCTGTTGGTAGGCAGCATTTCCTGAGTAGCCATGAAAACCGAGATGGAAATAGAGGCAATGGAGAACAGTGCTGCTGCAGTGGTGAGCTGTGGAGCTGCAGAGTGACCGTCGCAGATATAAAAAATAAGAAATATATAAAAACATAAAAAGGCGTAGTCAGAGGAAGATGGCAGTAATCACCGATACTTTCCAAACATCTGAAAGATGCTCAAGGATAACTAAATTATTCCAGATCTAAGAGGAAGATTTAATGAAAACATTTAAAATATGTCTTAAACATGTCACCATCTCACAGACTGCGCTTCCAGGTTTCCCGGCTCCAAAATGTATTTCTGCCAGTCCAAAGTTTGCTTAAAGTTGCGAGCCTATACTTCTGTCAGGTTTTTCTTTATAAATCACAAAGTTTTCATGCAAATTCACATTTTTCATGCATAAGCAAGCTTTATAAATGAGGCTCTGCTGTGCCATTTCCGGGAGCTACAAGTGAGCCACATTACTGCTGAGCTTTAGATGTCAGATTTTGGATTCTTATTTCCTGATATTTGGACATCTCGCCTCGGACTGGATAACAACTCAACTCAACTCAGCCTTTATTTATGAAGCACCTTACAGGCATGAGCATGCCACCAAGGAGCTGTACAACAAAAGAGTAAAATAATAAAACATATAGCGCTACAGACATAATTAAAACCACAAATGAGAATTACAAAATTAGAATTATAAAAATTATAAAACATTAATAATTGCTAACCCACAGAATTAAAAGCCAGTTCATAAAAGTAGGTTTTCAGCCTCATTTTAAAAACTGCTACTGATGGAGAGTCCCTAACAGTTAGGGGCAGTGCGTTCCACAGTTTCGTGCTCCACCGCTGACTTGCAACATGGATGTTTTAAATCCACAAATAACACAAGTTTGAAGGAGTTCTGCTGTGTGGTGAAGTTGCTATCGCTAGCTTCTGCTAGTCAAGACATCCTCTGCTGATTCCTGGATGTTAAATCTGCGGCTTTCCCCGTAGCGAGCCAGAACAGCTTGGAAGAACACATTTTAGTCTGTAATTGTAAGTAAATCCTGCTCTAAATAGAATGGACAAAACTGTGTTGTTAAAGCTGTTATTGTTTTGTGCACATGGTATAAATACTAAATCAGCTGACTGATGTTGTATTTAATATTACTAGCAGGACATGAACAGTGAACAATCTGTTTCTCAGAGTGGTGCTGCATTTCTCCTGCCATTCATACCTGATCCAGTGTTGTCTGGGAAACGGAGTAGTCTTCGATGCTCAGCCTGTCTTTATTGGACACCACCAGCTGAAATATCCTTGCCAGGGAGGAAGAAGCAATTTCATACTGCAGGGTGTTGTAGTGCTTCTCTCGCTGAACGCAGCCCGGGAAGGAGCTCTCTATAAAGCTCTCCACAGGCTCCAGCTCCGGGGACAAGCCTGCTTTAGCTGCCTTGATTTTCATGGTCACTACATAACCGTCGCCAAATCTGAAACGAAAAAGCAGCAAACAAACGATTTCAAGTGATTCACTGTTTTTCTTCAAATATCCGAAGAGGGCTACTGAACCCAAGGTCTTACTTGTATTTGAGATGCTGAATGGTGCCGAGACACTTGAAGGTCCCGTTGACCATGATGGCTAGTCGAGTGCAGAGAGCCTCGCACTCCTCCATGCTGGGGTAGAAAACAATCACCGCTACTTTCTCATTTACACCATTTATCATTTTTTTGTGATGAATAAAATTAAATAACACACTCATGGTTTCTTTAACATTTCCAGGTAACAAAGGCAATAAACCATTTTAAACCTGTGAGACGTCAGCACCACAGCTCTGCCGTCCTGAATGACACTCAGGATGGCGTTCCACAGGAAACGCCGAGAGTGCGGGTCCATCCCCGTTGTTGGCTCGTCCTGAAAACACACGTTTACAAATACACATACAGGTCCTTATCTCTATCAGCATATGGCAAAAATCACAGATTTATGCCTATTTGAATTGAGCTGCACAGTTTGTTGCCAAATGATAAAACACTGGAGGCCAGGACTGTCTGAATCCATATGGCTTCCCATCTGGAGTTCATTGATAAATCTCTGCATAAAACCCAAAAATCAAACAATGGGCCCGGGAGCTTGTTGTCATTGGCCAACTCACCAGCAGCACCAGTGCTGGGCAGCCAATCATTGCAACAGCTGTGGAGAGTTTGCGCTTGTTGCCTCCACTGTACGTTCCTGCACAGTAGCTTGCATATTCTGTCAGACCCAGTTTCTGGATGCCCCACTCCGCCACCTGCAGAAAGAAGAACATCAGTAGTTAGTGGCCACTTCAATGCACTTGGTACATAATTAGCAAACAAACAGGAAGGAGGGTGCGCAAAGCAGCATGAACAAAACAGATATCTCTATCATCTGTGCAGCAGAGCATAACATCCTGAGGCAGTTCGATATGTAAAGCAGCTGGAAAACAACTCACTCTGGAGATCTCTGACTCAGGTACCCCTCTGAGACGAGCGTACAGGTAGAGGTGCTCCCTGCCGGTAAGGAGCTCATCAATGGCATCAAACTGAGGGCAGTAGCCCATATTCTGGTGCACGTCAAGGATCTCTGACAGGATGCTGCAGAAGACAGAAAATGATTCTCAGCACAGTAACATTGCAATCCATTTGACATACTGGGAGAAAATAGCATCACATCGTTGAATGATGGTTATTTCAAGATGCTACTCAGACCTGAGTGTAAGAATAATAGTCTCTAAAAAACAAAAGTATCATCTATTTTTTGACATTTCTGTCCCATAAAATAGATTAAAGATAAAAGTGAAGGCCTAAAATAGGGATGTTGTCTTGGTTTTTAAACATTACTTTCTTTAATATGCTGCGCTAGCCAAAGACAGGAGCAGGTTTACTTTTGTCTACTTTAACCATGCGGTGTGTACCTGTAACCAACCACAGTAGCCTCTCCATTACTAACATCGGTGTCACCCGTCAGCATTTTAAAGGTTGTCGTCTTTCCAGCCCCGTTTACTCCCAGGAGACCAAAACACTGACAAAGAACAAAAACAATCAATACATGGACAGAAAACCCCTCAAATAAGGGAATAATGCACTAATAAAAATAGAAACCTAATATTTCACTCTACTTGGCAAGACCAATTTCCTACTAAAAACCAAGTATGTATGCAGGTTTATTCAAGGGGGGGGGGGGGGGGTAACTTGTGGTAAATTGTAGAGATTTCAGTAAAAATGAACTCGGTGACCTCACCTCTCCTGCAGGGACTCCCACACAAATCCGGTCCACAGCTGCCCTCTTTCTGCCTGCATACATCTGTGCAGAGAAATGACAACAACTCCCTTTATTGGAAAAGCACTATAGAAACGACGACATAAATATAGTGGTGTAGAAATACATCTGCCTGTGCACTTTTAGCATAATTAGGGTTTTATCAGTTTTTAATGCAAAAAAGACTAAAGATTAACTTTCCTTATGCAAAAGGGTAGATGTTCTCCGTTTCTTTCAAACCTAATCATAAAGAACAGTTATACTTGTAATGTTGTCTATTTTTCATAAATCTCAGTTATCTTTTTTTTTTTGGTCTATGTTGACATTTTAAAGGTGTCCTAGAAAGAGATTTTTTACATTTGAATATAGTTCTTTGAGCCTCTGTGTGGCATACGACACTTTGTTGGGCTTAAAATGGGGCCCTGATAAATGACCAAACACTACCCCACTATGAAGCACTACAGTGGAAAGACTGGTTTGACCCGCCCACTCATCCAGGACATGAATATTAATGAGCTGCGGACAAACAATGAAGCGGACCACAAGCTATTGATCTATCTCCCAATACATCCTGGATCATGAGTGGCCCAACATTTTGTTTTCCTCTCGTCCAACATACACATTAGCAGTAGCTCGGGATAGCATTAGCTGTAGCTTGGGATAATGTTGTTCTGCAATTAGCATTACTCTGACCGAAGTCTATGATGGCCGACGCTGAAGTAGGGAGCAGGGTCGGGCAAGCTGTGAAGGGTTTCGGTTCGGGCTACGAAAAGTGGGGGTTACTGTAGTATTTTATCAGCCAGTCAGAATGGGCATCAAAATACGTAATTTCCTCTGCTGGACATCTGTCAAAATAAAAGTCTAAACAATGTGTCCATAATGCCAGGATTACACTGTGGGATTTTTGGAGCTTAAAATGAATGATTAAAATACGATTAATCAAGATTAATTAATTTAGAAAGCCTCAGTCTAATTCATTAGATTATTTTTTAATCAAGTCTCATTCCTAAAAATATATTTTGAATTGAACAGTAAAAGAGGAATACGTAATTGGTTCTATTTGTGTTTCGACTATTTTAGGATGAATTTCTTGTTTTTATATTATAACATTGTGCTGCTGGTGAGGACTAGGCTTCATGGTAATTATTGGATGCACTGATAAAGCTTCAGCTTTATAATGAAATGTCTGAAGTCGTGGTTGAGTGAGTGACCTTTACCTTTGAGAGATCTCTGATTTGCAGGATGTCCATCTTGCTGCCTCCTTCATAAATCCTCCGCCTCTCTGCCGCTACATCCTCATCCTCATCCACCACCGGTGTTTGCCTGAAGTCTGACAACCTGACCAATTAAAACGTATAAACATCTATAAAGGTGCTCCAAGAAGAAAAAAGAAACAACATATAAAGCTGCAGCTTTCTGACCCTTTTAGACTTTTTATATTTTTGCTGGTGTGTGTTAACACTTACCAGTGATCCAGGAAGAATCGATACTGAATCAGAAGATTGAGAATAAAGTAGACAAAGCCTTCCACCGCCATAAAAACTATGTTTTTACCCACAAAGTCCCACCGGAAAGGATCCACTGTGTATTCCTCACCTGAAAAAACAGAAACGAGCCTTTATTTAGCACAAAATGCTGCAGAAATAAAGATATTCAGACTGCAACAGCATTATTTACTGATCTGAGTCATTTGATGTTAAAACACCTGAGATGACTGTGTTAGTTTCTTGAGCCATTTTTCACTGCAGCATGTTTTATGTTGACTTTACTTACCAAACCTGGCGTAAACATCGGTAACGGCCTGATTCATGGCCATGTCTATGAGTCCTCGCCCCAGGCAGAAGTGAGGGAACACAAGCAGGCATTTCTTCAGCCACTCGTTGAACATCAGCAAAGACTAGCGATGCAAAAAAGTCCATTTATTTTAAATAAACTGGTGCTCTTTGTGGGAAAAAAAGACAGGTTGTATCAAAATTTAGTTAAAAACACCATCTAATGCATAATAATAATAATAAAAAACACACTTGATCTGAGATATATCTGCTGGATGATGCCCTGAATGAGTGAATTTAGTAAAAATAACTTTTTTTAATTTAGCATTTTTATTTAACGACGCTTGGTTAGAAAAATCTAACTCATTAAGGTTCTGAGATCATATTAGAACAAGAAAATATGGCCTAATCCACCTTCTGAGCTTCACTCATGACTCATCCGCTGTGGAAGAAATGGAGCACAGATGTTCAGTGGAGAGAACCATCTGGTTCAGAACATCTCCATTTTTCCACTTAACAGGTCACAATGAAAACGGCATCTGTGTCCTTTTCTCCAGCTCCTGTTTCATGTTTGTTGTTCTTGACAGGAAAATGTGGTAGCTATTTTTTCTCTTTGTCCTACATACTCTGTCCATTTTTGTAGCATTTATGGTTTTGTTTTCTAGCTGTTTGTGTTTAACTTCTGAATTATGGTGCAACAAGTCCAACTCCGCACAGATGGTGTTGACTCTGTCACAGTGGGAAGAAGAATATCACTGTATTCCATTCATCTTGCTTAGCTTAAAGACACAATACTCTACTCTACTCATCTAGTCCTAATTCTCTACTCATAATGTAACTTTTGTCATGTCCTGTGTTCTCCCCAGTTTATTCCATATTTCTCCCCCCAGGTGTCCTTGTCCTCTCTGTCCCTTCCAGTGTGTTCAGTCTAGTTCAGTTCTGCTCCTCGTGTATCCTTTCAACATTTTATAGTCTCTTATCTTATCTGGTGTTGTACAGCCTTCTTGTGTTTTAGTTTTGACTTCATTTCTCTTAGTTCTGTTCTCTTGTCTTTGTGTTTCCTTGTTAACCAGTCACACCTGTGGATCATTGTATCAGTAATCATCACACCTGTTCCCTGTCTTCACTCACCTCCTCAGCAGTATTTAAACCCGGTAAGTGTATCATCTGCATTCGATCCTGATCCTGATCCTCATCCTCATCCTCATCCTCATCCTCATCCTCATCCTCATCCTCCACAACCTTATAATAAAGCTTTTGGTTTTAACCTACCGGGCTGTCTCCTGGATTACCTGCATTTTGGGTCTGGCTACAACCCCCAAATCATGACAAATTTATTTAATCCATATTTTGTAAATTTTGACGTTATGCTGTTTATTGCATGTTACGACACACATCTGCACTCTGGTCCTTCCAGAAGACAACGACTAGCATTTAAACCAATTTATAGTTGTTTTTTACCTCTTTATTATTTAATTTTTAAATGCATATTTATCAAAAACATTAAGAAAATCATAGACTTTTTGGAAAATATTCTGTAGATTGACAAGAAAAGCATCAAACCAACAGTCACACAGGGTGGAGGTCGTGTGATGGTCGGGGCTGCTTTGCTGCTTCAGGACCCTGGTCCACTAGCTTTAATTCATGTAACTATTATTTCTACTCTCTAGATTAAAATCCCCTCATAGAAAACCCAGATTTGACCCTGAAACTGGCCATTTTTGCCAAAAACCATCCAATGTGCATTATTTGACATTTTAACTCTTTGGATGATCTAATCGGGCTGCGCACTGTTGCCTTGCAGCAAGAAGGTCCTGGGTTTGCATCCTGGCCTGGGGTCTCTGCATGGAGTTTGCGTGCCCTCCATGGCATGCATGTGTTCTCTCTAGGTATTCCGGCTTCCTCCCACAGTCCAAACATATGACTGTCAGGTTGATCAGTCTCTCTAAATTGTCCTTAAGTGTGTGTGTGTTGATTTGTGTCCTGTGTGTCATGTTGCCGTGTGACGCACTGGCAACACATTTGTTGTCATTGTCTTTACAGCAATCCTCTTAATAAGTGAGCATGTAGCGACAATGGAGAGGAAAACTCTCCTTTAACAGGAAGAAGCCTCCAACATGAGCAGCCATTTGCTGCAATTCACAGGGGGTTGATAAGATAAAGCAGATGCATGCACAAAATTGGGACGAATAGGGACAAAATCATTCATTTTACATGTGAAATATGAAAGGTTCCTTCTCAAAAGGCAAAATATGACACCAAAGTGAATTACTTGCAAAGAAAACATAATTTTCTGCTAAATAAATTTAATTTTTGATGTCTGGGGTGCTTTTCAGGTTAAGTTTTACATTTTTGCTCTTCACTTTTAATTGTGTCCTTATCTTTTCTTTTTATTCACCCACTTAAATATTTGGTTGAGGTGTTATTTCTGACTTTCACCAACACATGTTTAAAGTGTAGAGAAAAGCAGTATCGAACCGTGACAATGCAATGTAAAGGTTGTTCTTTCACCGTCATTCAAGAGATTTAGGAACATTCAGCACTTTTGGTTTCAGATTTTCTTTGTCTCACGTCCATTTGAGCTCTATTTGATGCAAGAATGTAACAGTTTCTTTTATAAACTTACTCGATTGTTTTCAAATAGCTCCAGGATGAAAGTGATGGCGCTGCTGTTGATGCCGATGAAGAGGTTGATGCAGGACAGGGACACGTACGCTGTGCTCGGAACACTGAACAAGTAGGACATCGGGTACATCATGGGTGTCACCGACCACCTGTAGGGGGAAAGGATAAAAACTTCCAGAATTCCTATCTAAATCCCTGTTTAGGTATTGTATGGCATCAATGGATCTTCTGCTCTTTATATTCTTTGCTTGTAAAAATTAAAACAGAAACATCAAGGTACAATTTGTACCTAATCTCTTAAGCTTTTGAATTTTTTATTTTTTCTGTCAGAAACTAAATCGAGTTTCTAAAAGCAGCAGCTCACCCGTAAAGAAGCAGCAGAGCGATTAAAGCTGGCAGGTTTGTTTGGGATGTGTAACATTTTTTATCAAAAGCCATAAAAATGCCGACCACCATGGCGGTGCTGAGAGAGTAGTTGATCTGTGGAGGAAATGAATTCATAAAGGCGTTTTCTAGCTTAAGCTCCCCTTCCAACATATAATTAAACATCTTGAATGAGTCAAGTTCAGTTAAAAAAGTGCATTCCAAATGGTGACTCACCATGTCCCAGAAGAAGTTGGCCACCCAGTAAACCAGCGGACTGACCCCGCTGACAAACTGCAGGTGTTTGGCTTTGGTCACCCGCTCCTGAATGAGGTAGAGGACGAAGCTGGCCGGGATGAAGGACATGGCGAAAATAACACAGATGGCGACCACAGCATCCACAGATGTGGCCAGTCTGCAGAAAGACACATAAACTCTGCTTTGGATCATTTTATTTTAAAAAACTAAAAATGCAGCTTGGTTTTTCAATCCAACTTTATTTAAATCCAGTTGAAATTCAACAAAAAAGGAAAAGACCTGAAACATAAACTACACCAAATCGTTCAAGTTTGCGCTTGTAGAATGCTATCTGTTAGCATCAAATTGTTCTAAAGTGCTTAATAAAAGTGTTAAACTGCAGCAAAACTAAACATTTTTTAGTTGATTTGTTCATTTCTACATCAGCGATAAACAATCTAAACCCTCTAATCCTACAAAAAAATGAACAGTTGCACCGTTACTCACACAGTGACTTCAGAGAGCTGCTCCTTGGTCAGATTCAGAGGGTGGTTGATGGCGGTGATGCCAAACTCCTCGGGTTTGACAAACCGAGGAAGGGAGGCTCTCAGTATGGCATTGTTAGCCACATTCATGAATGACACCATGGCGTGCCAGCCTTTGTTATTGTACCACACCTGGTGGAGAGCAGAGTTACAATAAATGCCTCTGAAAGCTGATTCATGGGTTGCAAAAAGACCCTCGTCAGATGTGACCCTTGAAATCTCACCTTAACATTAAACTCACTCTCCATGTAGTGTAAGAAGGTACCAAACTCCCTCAGTGTGAGTCTGCAGTAGTGACCCTATGAACAGAGGGGATTTAGTAGGAACTGACAGGATCCACCGGAGAGTCCGTAGTGAGCTCCTTCAGCATTTACCCCAGTTATGTTGAGCATTTGCCCCAGTTGGTGGAAAACGTTCTGGATGTCTTTAGGGTTCACGTCCAGGATGGGAAGCTGTCCACCTACGGAGAGACCGCCGTATCTGATGGGGAAAAAGTTAGATTTTCTGCAAGATTGTCCAAAACTAATGGTTCCAGTTGCAGACTGAGAGTAGCAGGAATAAAATGATTACCTTTGTTCATTCACCCAGTATTTACTCTTCAGACTGCAAAAGAAGAGTAATTAAGAGCAAATATCATTAACACATGAAGTTATTATCTATTTTATTTAGTTTTTTAGTGCTTCTCCTGTCAATATCCTAATCTTAGAAATTTAATGTAAACCATTTCCAAGCAGGATTAGAAATACCGGGGAGCTAGGGGGAGCTTGGCTCCCCCAAAAGGGTGATGAATCTTTGAACCCTGAATCCGAGCCCACCTGGTTCTGATGAGACTGGCGTAGGTTTTGACCAGATAGTCAGAGATGTTCCGGTCTGTCAGATCCAGCATGATGTCCCCTGTTGCCTCCACCCGCTGCCGAGGGGGTAGGCCCCCGGCGCCGGCGGGACAGATGGGCATCATGGTGAGCTTCTCACTGGTGCTGCACTGGCAGGAAGGTGATGGGTTTCTCTCGTTCCATTCAGGACTCTGGAAAGTGTCCAGGACCACTGAGGGCACTTCAGGCTGCTCCCACTCAGAGACGCTGGTGTTGCAGGACATCCTGGAGGTTAAGGAGAAAGCAGAAATCATTTAGGATGTACAGTAGATAAACAAAATAAACATTTCTTATTGAACATAATTCATGTAAACCTATGTATCCATTACATATTAAAGTTTTTATGGACACACCTGGACCTGTAGAGTAGTTTTAGCTCATGTCTCATCCCAATACTCACCCTAGCGGTTCTCCTTGCATGCACCGTGTTCCCAGACCCGGAAAGTTCAACAGCCGGTCGGCAAAATGTTTCATTCTGGGATCAAGTGGACGCTCATTGCTAAAGGTAGTAAAAATAATTAACAATAGAATGAAAATTTAAACACCTCACGTGTGATTAGTATAACGTCTTTGTGAACTTAGAGTGATAAAGTTTAGAGCACTTGAAATCCCTTTCTGTGGGAACATTTGGTTTATACTAGCGGTGCTCAACAGGTGGCCCGCGGGCCAGGTCCGGCCCGCAGGGACCTTCTTTGTGGCCCTCCAAAACATCAGCACAGCCCCGGTTTGCACTGTAGAGGTAGGAGCGGTGCTGGTGTGTATTGGTGTTAGCTTATATTGTATTGGTTTGTGTGGTGTAATGAGGCCAGCTGCAAACTGGATTAACACATGTTCAGTCTTAGACATTTCATAGCTGGTTCATGCAAATTCTTGTTTTTATTCATGACATTGCCGTGCATTTGATATTTTGTTGTTGTTCTAATTAAATATTTATGAAATTATAGCCTGTTTTTCCAGCAAATAACCACATACATTTGTATTAGCTGAAACTAACAGCAGAAACTCTTTTAGACTTAGCTCATACTGAATCTTTATCTTTCCAAACTTAGGTTGTTCTGACACCAATCATAAGATGATAATAATTCATAACATCTCCACAGAAGTACACTTGCAAATATTTGACCTATTTCTTTAAATAGTTGACATTAAAATCTGTGTTCGTGTCAGTCTGACCTGAAGAAGATGAACTGTTGTCCGTACATCCAGGGGGTCAGAGTCAGACTGGGATATTCGCCAAAGGGAGGGACAATCAGGGTGAAGATCAGAGATATGAAGACAAAACTTGCAGGAAGGACAATCTGAAACCACATAATCACAATGTTCAAGAAATATAGGAAAAATAAATTAAAATATCTTCTCTCTGTCACCATCCAGCACCTGTGCCAGGAAGTCCTTCTGGCTTCTCGAGGCGTGGTGCAATCGTTTCACCAGCAAAGCGTGGAACTGCTTCAGGGTCAGCATTGTACCTTTCACCTGTCTGGAGGCTTTTCCTGCACTGCTGTCGGATGTGTGGTTTAGACCGTTTTGTTCTACCGAACACAGGAAAACATCATTAAAGCACCACAGATTAGCTGGAATTTCACACTTTAAAGGAAGACTAGGCAGTTTTGGCTTGCTTTTAGCACCCCCTAGTGTCCGTCTAGTAGAATCAAAAGCAAAACTTATCTCCTCGCTGTTCATTCGTCTTTTTAACGCCTTAAGCTGAAAGCTGAAATGTCTCCTCAGCCTTCATTAGTGTCTACAAGTGTGATTAATCAACAAATAAGCTGTGTTCATGATCTAAGACGTGCAGGAAGCGTGCTGGAAGCAGACTACAGCCCCAGGTATGTCAGTTGAATTTTTATCTTATTTTTATCAGCACTCTGAAGTTGCAAATACCGTATTCTGGCTACAGGGGGCGGTGGGGGTCTGAGTGACATTTCAATAAACATGTAAAGGGTCATTTTAGCACATACTGGCTCAAGAAAATGATTTAAAAATATTAAAAAAGTTGCAAAGTTTGTCTTTAAGGCAAAACCCCAAAAGTTGCATTTGAGTACGTGTGTGAGGATTATGTGTCTTCACACACAAGTACAAGAGCGTGCAAGCAGCAGAAAAAGAAAAGCTGCTTCGTTCATGTTTAACGGACAAACTGAACCCTCCACAACAGAACTGGGTGTAAATGAGGTTTGAATGTATGTTTCATACATCGTTTGTCAGATAAACCACACAGTAAGAAGGCAGAAAATACTAAATTGATCAGACCATTTTGTTTATCCGTCCAGTTCATTCTCTGACCTTCATCTCCTCCTACACCAACTCTGCTGCCATTTTTCCTCTCCTGTAACATCCACTGCTCTAGAGGAGGTGAGAAAACACACAAACTACAGGGTTACAAACACAGCACAGTCTAGAGCAGCTGCGTAGCCTCGGTGTGTATTTCACCTACGCCATGCACCGTGATGGTGACGGCGCAGCGAATACAGGTGAGAGGCGGGAGGATTAACACGATAGAAAGGGAGAGGAATTGGTCCAGAATTTGATTCCAGGAAAAGGCCAAGTAGAATATCAGAGGTGGCATTTACCAGCGGTGGTGGAATTATTTGCTGCTTCTCCATCTGCTGTGACCTTTAAGAAGATCTGGAAAGAGGAAAACATCTTCCTAAAACTTTAAAAACCTTTCGTGCATCGGCTGCTCAGACATAATTCTGCAAACGACTGAGGAAAAAGTCTAAAGAAACTAGCAGTCTGTTTTCTTATCCATTCTCCATCGATGATGCTCCTACCTCCTCCAACGACGTATCTGAGATGCCGAAGCTGCTCAGGCCCATATCGGCGAGCGTCTCCTCCAGCTCCCTAAACAGACTCGCATAAGCTCGATGTTTGAAACCCTTATTCGGGAGCAAATAGGTCAACTCCTGTCCGATTGTCTCGATCAGCTTTGCCTCAGGGACGTGGTGATGGATCAGACTGGTGATGTTCTCTACATCCCCTGGGGGCGTAAATGGAGTTATGCATTTAGGTGCAATGTTTTCCTGACATAAGAACATTAAAAGGAGTAATGAAACAGTATTATTCATGTGCTGAATTGCAAATGTTAATTTTGTGGTGATGCGTGGATGTGACCTCAAGCAGACCAGGCCGAGCAAGCTCATTGGTCAACATCAGCTGCTTCTGTTTTAGTTTGTTTCACAGCTCTGATTCATTGGTGATAAAAGGAACGCAACACAGTTAGTTTAGTCTGCGTTGAGTTTGTCTGGAAAAATTCATCCTGGTGTTTTAATTGTTTGTCGCAGAATAGAAATGTGCTGTGTGGAAAAGGCTGAAGCTTGAAAACCAAAGAAAATATCTGCAGGGGCCTGAGTTAGAGTCTGAAGTATTCACCTTGGCAACTAATTATGTGGTAAAACTGGAATTTTTGTCTTTAAGGGAGAGCCGATGCGAAAAGGCGAAGCTCTTGATTAACCGGTCGATACGCTCCAAGCCTCGGTGGTCACGAGTTTTAGGTAGCGATCAAAAGAATGAGGTCGCAGATACAAGCAGCCAAAATGAGTTTTCTCTGCAGGGTGGCTGTCCCTATCCCTTAAGGATAGGGTAAGAAGCTCGGTCACCTGGGAGGGGCTCAGAGTAGACCTGCTGCTATTCCACATCGAGAGGAGCCAGTTGAGGTGGCTCAGGCATCTGGTCAGGATGCCTCCTGGACACTTCTCTGGTGAGGTTTTCTGGGCACGTCCAACTGGGAGAAGACCTAAAGGAAGACCCAGGACACGCTGGAGGGACTATGTCTCTCAGCTGGCCAGGGAACGTCTTGGTATTCCCCCGCAAGAGCTGGCCCAAGTGGCTGGGGAGACGGAAGTCTGAGCCTCCCTGCTTAGGCTGTTACACCCACGACCCTACTCCGTATAAGTGGCCAAAAATGGATAGCTGGATACAACTCTTTTTTTTTTTTTTTGGTTTTCACCAAGAGACCAGATCTCAGAGGTTTGTTGTTTCCACTTCTACATCAGTGCTGAATGGGATAAACTCAAGTTCTGATTTCCTTTTCATTTGTTTTTTGTTTTGTTAAGTTTTGTTTGTTTGTTTGTTTTGAACACTGATATCCAGTGTTCAAAAATCTTCAGTAATTATTTTCTATGTCTCAGTTTCTCTGACGCCACATATCTTTACTTTTAAAGAATAAACTTGAACTCATTTTTTTTATCTCCAGAAAAACGGGTTCTCAGTATTTACTACATAAGTTATTAATGTTTTTTATTTAAATTATCAAAATGCTAATAACTGATATTACATTTTTTAATTCAGAGAGAAAAAAACTAAAACATTTGTCATTTGTTGCTTTTTCTCCAAATCATTTAAGAAAATATTTTCCTGTAAGCTTTAATAAAAAATAAGCTTTACTGAGCAACAGTTCTGTTTTCAACATAAGCATAACTCCCCTGATGGCTGCCTTGCACTTAAATGTCCACTTTTACCAAAATAAATTACAAATTAATACAAATAAAAAATTTTACCACAATGCTAAACATGCGTTTTGCAGGAACAGTTGCTTTGGGACGTTCAGTTAAAGCAACATACAAAATATACTTTTTTTTACACATATCATATAGTTTCCTAATGTAAAATAACCCCAAAGTGTTTTCTTGGCTTCACGCTTCTTTAAGCTGCTGCAAACGCCTGGATGGGGCATGATTGCATCATCCTGCCCCGCCCCTCCACACTGAGGAAGTACCTAACCTGCACGCTCCTCCCCAGTCCTGTAAACACTCACGCCCACTCTCCAGCTGTGAGATCTAGATCTACATCATGAATTGGGTGGGATTTCATTGAATCCAAGCATCCTATTTTAAAGTTGGTAAAATGTCTCAAGAAAATAACTTGTATTTGAGAACAAATTACATCTTCACAATGTCAACGGTAGTTTTCTAGTATATCTGAGCCTGTCTGTGCTCTAAAAGGGGTAAACGAGCATGATGTAAAACCTTTAAAGAAAAGTTACCGTCTAGAACTCTGTCCAGCTGGTGAAGCTGATTCTGGGACTGATCTTTGTATCTGGTGCAGATGGAGCAGGAACAGGAGCAGTCTGAGGCACAGTCGCACTCATTCTGACACAGAGAGAAATTATTTACAAAGTCATTCATAAAAACACTCTAACAGAGGCTGCACCTCTTTATTAAGAACGGGCATCCATGATCAGAGTCAAATCAGTCGATAGACCCTGCTCACCTCTCTCCTCCTCGTGTCCTTGATGCGGCGCACCAGCGTCAGGTAGAACCCGACACCGAAGCAGTTTTTGAGGAAGAGCGGCGACCCGCAGCAGTACAGCTGTCCTTTGGAGATGATGGCGATGCGGTCGCTCAGCAGGTCGGCCTCGTCCATGTGATGCGTGGACAAGATGACTGTGCGACCTGCGTAAGGAGCAAATGGTTCATGTGTTTGTTTGGGAGAACAATGCTCTCATTAAAGTGAATAAAGTGGTTAAAACAAACCATTAAAAAGGGCAGGTGTCATTCATTTCTACAACTTTCTTCTCATTTAATTTTTCTATTTGATCTCTTGACAATTTAATTCCAGATCCCAGAAGAGCTGCTAAATATTTAGTTTCACTCCTCAGACGTTGCTGTGTAACGAGGCAGTTTACTTCCTGTGGAGATATTTTTACCAGTTCTGTATTTCAGCAGGAGGTCCCAAATGGATCTTCTGGAATAAGGATCCACTCCTGAGGTTGGCTCGTCCAGAATCACGACCTTTGACCCTCCAACAAACGCCATGGCAACCGACAGTTTCCTCTGCATGCCACCTGTGATGGGCGTGAGAAGCGTGTTTAAGAGGGACCCAGTTAAATTACCTTGAACATCCTCTTTCACTGACGGAAACAAGTAACTGACCTGAGAGGCTCTGAGCCTCATCGTTCCTCTTGTGAGGCAGTCCGAGGTCTAACAGCATGTTCTCCACCTCCATCTCCGCCACCTCTCGGCTCCGACCCTTCAGCAGCGAGTAGAACAGGATGTGTTCCTCCACGGTGAGGCTGATGCACCATGATGGTGAGGAAAATGGAGAAGTTAGGGAAGAAAACAAGCAGAAATGTACGTTTATTCAACAGAATTTGGTATTTTTTTTATTATTCTTACTGGTTGAAGAGAATGTTGTACTGAGGACACATCCCCATAGAAGTGCGGATGATGTCTATGTCTGTTTTAATGTCTCTCCTGTTGATGTAGGCGGTGCCAGAAGTGGGAGGATAAAGACCCGTCAGAATAGACCTGAAAAAACGAGAATCACACCTGAGTCAGTCTGCACCTGAAATGAAGAAAATGTTGATTTTCAGTATAACTTTGTCACTTTGTGGTGGCAGCGAGGTCCTAAAACGCAAGAAGATGCAAACATTGCACCAGCAATGACAAATCCTTAATAACGTAAATAATCCCAGATCTATCATATTGTAGATCTACTCACAGTGTGGTGGTCTTCCCTGCACCGTTATGCCCTAAGAAGGATGTGATCTGTCCCTCGTAGAAATTGATGTTAAGGCAGTTGACAGCTGGACGAGAGCATCCATCGTACACCTTCACTAGATCCTGAATCTGCACCCCCAAAACCAGATCCATCGGGTCTGACTCGAAGAATAACTGACCTGGCAATGACAAGTTATGCCCAATTATCTCCACATTTATTTTAGCAGATTCTTCTGTAATAAATCACATGTTCCAAACACTTAAAATCTCATTTCTTTTGAGAAACTGCCGTTTTGGTTCGACCTTGATGGCAGCTCCAGTTTGATGTCTTGATTGCTGCTGATTGAAACTACAGCATTAATCTCTCAGGAGAGCATTGAAGCTTTACCTGTTTTTACAAAAGGTTTTGGTGCAATGTTCCCATGCAACACACACACACACACACACACACACACACACACACACACACACACACACACACACACACACACACACACACAGCCAACTTGCAAACATGGCAAAGATTTGAAAAATCAGCCCTGCAGGGGAGAAGGTGTGTTGCACCGGACTCATGCATGCAAAGACATAAAATAAAGCACTAAAAGATACACCGGTCTGTGTTAGGACTCAGATTTTGTTGCAAAAATTTTGTTTTAATGGCAAAACAAGCATTAATATATTAAAAAACTGTCAAGCTCTAGGGATTGTGCATCACAGAGAAAAATGCAGTCCTCCAGTTCCTGATTCATACTCATCTTTCCTCTCAGGTATGTTATTCCACCAGCAGAGCCCTAAACAAACACTTTATTAGAATAAATGAGTGGGCGTGTTCATGAATTTTATTAGAAGTGGTCAGCTGTGTCTGAATATTCGAGCTGCTGTACTGACTTGCTATATTTAAAAGTTTCAGCCTTTAGTTTGGATAAAATATAAAATTACGAGCATTGACTGTATCTAGCTTTTAGAGGTAAGGAGTGAGAGATGTTTAAAGTGACCATATTCCCATTTTTATTTTAGATTCGATTATTTTTGGCAGAAAATATTGTGAGGAATAACCTTTTAATCAGATATCGATCCATTTGTTCCCATTCAAAAAAATCTTAATTGCTCCTCTGCATTTCACGTCTTGCCCAGCAGATGTCACCAGAGTGTTCCTTCCATGCAGTCTGATTTCTGCTACATGCATAAAGTTAAAGGTAAAGTCAAAGTCCCATTAGTTGCCACACACACACTGATGTGTGTGCGAAATTTGTTCTCCGCATTTGACCCATCCCCTGGGGGAGCGGTGAGCTGCAGACACAGCCACACTCGGGAACTATTTAGTGGTTTAACCCCCAATCCAACCCCTTAATGCTGAGTGCCAAGCAGGGAGGCATTTGGGTCCCATTTTTTCAAAGTCTTTGGTCTGACCCGACCAGGAATCGAACTCTGATCTTCCACTCTCAGGGTGGACACTCTACCACTAGGCCACTGAGCTGGATCCTGACCTTCCTTCCCAGTGTCCTCCTCCTCCTCTAGGTTGGGATTCTCCTCGAGTAGCTTCAGGTTCTCCTTCTGTCTCTCCAGCTGATCCCTCTTGCTTTGGTGCTTGCAGGTTTTCTTGCTGGCTGAGCCGTTGCAGGTGTACGTCTCTGGCGTCGTTCTGCTCCCAGCATCCAACTCCTGGTTTCCTAGATCGGGTCTGTTGGGATCTAAATGAGAAAATTACTGCAATCTTATAAGAAAAGTCTCAAAATTCATCCCTAAAGTCATTAGATTTTTTTTCAACTAAAAGTGTGATTTTACATGTCTAGCCTAACTGCATATTAAACTAAAAGAATCAAGAGGTCATAAAAAGTGCTCATCAGCTAGCTAACCTTGATCAACCATCTCTGTGTGTGAGGGTTTTGGCCTCTGCCAGTATGAAGGCTGGAGTGGGAAGTAGAACGGCCGACCAATGCCGTACTGTCCTGTAGTGTGGAAATATGGTGTGGTGAAAATAATAACATAAAATACATCCAATTATTAGCATTCAACACTTTAGCGGCCCAACCTGGGAACACGTTGTCCAGGTACCAGGCCAGGACGGCGTAGAGGACAGCATCCAACAGCATCATGAGGATGGATGTGAGGAAGGAGTAAGAGTCTTTTTCTAACGGGCTCGTTTGGATGTTGTTCCACTGCAAACCCAAGCCCTGCTCTTCATACCGAGACAGGTACTCGGTCCCGAAGCCGAAGGCCACTGGAGATAGCAAGCTCTAGGAAAGCAAAGCATATTTGACATGCATTTTCCCTTAAAGACAGAGAAGGGACAAAATACCGTCTGCGCTTGCAGAGTTTACTGATTTAGTTGAACGTGTAAGCAAAAGCCGACGTACTGCAGCCAGTTTCATGTTGGTGGTGATGCGGTCCTGCCAGGCAAAGCAGAGGATGTGAGGCAGATAGAGGGTGAAGTAGATGATGCCGCTGCAGGCAGCTGCCAGGTTGGCCTTGTTGAAGAAAACGCTCATCAGGAGACACTGCATGATGGTTGCCACGGTGAAAACCAGCAGGAAGAAGAAGACGACGATCGGGTCACTGTAATTCAGCACCTTCCCTCCCTGAGAGAAGAGCACACGCACAGAGGATGGGCTTCATTTGCACTCTGGAATATTGGTTCACACTTCCTTGGAAGGAAGAGAATTTTTAACAGTCCTCCACAAGATGGAGCTATTGCTCCCTCCAAATTCCAGCTTTAACTTCCAACTCTATTTTCTTTATCTTGAATTACTTTCTCACCATGATGATGGTGGTCAGCAGTGCCGTGCTCGCAGTCATCATCACAAAGCTGTCGATGAACCACGTGTACCAAATGACCCCGCTGTCGACCCCCATGGCTTTGAGGGTCTCTTTAAGGCGCAGCTCCTTCTCAAGCACAATGCTCTTCACAGTCATGGAGACCGAGTAGATCCAGGCCAGCACCATGAACATGGGGAAGCAGCGGTTCAGCGTGATCATGAAGCTGTAGAGAGAAACGTGAGATCATTCTTGCGACATGGTCTATTAGCACAAATGTCCAACATGTAGCGTGTACAGAAGGTTCTCGGTCATCCAGGTCATGGGAATCCAAAGGGGTTCGACTGAAGGCAACTGGACTTCTTCGGTTTCATGAAGATGTTTCGCTTCTCATCCGAGGAGTTTTGTCAATTCTGACTGGACAAGGCTCCTTGGATGTATAAAGACACACTACATAAAGGGTTGTTTAAAGAGAACAGCTTTTTAAACCTATTTTAGCAGCAAAAGGTTGAACCTTTACTAATTAGGTGTAATGAGTATTTTGTTGTGTAAAAAAAATAAATACAAATTGATCTAGTCGATCACAGACGATGACGGGTGGCTTCATTTATTCGTCTACATTTTTCCACGGAACATTGTTCTTGGTTAGGTAACAATAAAATGACTCATCCGGCAAGGTTCCTGAATGTTGCACTTTGTTTTTTTCAAAACATTAATTCAGAAATAATATTTGCTTTATATTTGGTTTTATTTTCCATAATTTAGGATTCATCACCATTTATTAACATGTGTTTATTACATTAGTTAGATATAGGTGTAGATTGTTTTGTGAGGTTTACTAAAGCCAAGGCTGTTTTTAGTCATACTGAATTAACTTAGAGTCAAAATCAGATGGTGTCAAAACTCTTGAAAGTCATTTTAAACCTGCACACCAAAAAGATCGGTAACTTTATCTGGCTGTTTGAAACTTAAAACCAAAGAACCACTGCACCGACAATATTATACGAAGAAAAAACTCATCGGCAGGCTGACAGCTTGAAACAATACGTCATGGCATAAAGAATGTAGAAAAACCTCCTCTCTCTTGTTTACCATCAGGTGAGAGAAATAACCCACCTGCAGTTCACGCTACAGAAAATGTTTTGTTTACAATAAAAGTGAAAACTTGTTGGAACTCTGATGTTTCAAACCACAGGTCAACTCACAGGTCGTCTACGTAGCAAGGATACGGCATCTGTTGGATGTAGACTCCAAGTGGCCGATCGTTGCCGGTGTGAAGCTTGATAATCCCTTGTTCAATCATGTCCTGCACGTAAGCAAAGCCACCCCAGATGTACCTCTGGTCCTCCATGGGGTCCGCTCTGGGACCAGGATCCCAGTACCTGAACAAGGACATTTTTTAGAGATCAGACGCCAAACAAACATTTAAAGGTCAACTTTGCTCATAGGCTTAATACATTTGCAGTGGTCTCTAGCAGGACTGAATTACTCGTAAGTCACACTCGGGGAAAAAGATCCAGTGCTCCTGTTTCAGGAACTAGAAGTGAGGCAGATCAGAGATGAGCTTCAGACGGCAGGATTTGGAGTCTTATTTCCTGATATTTAGACATCTGGCCTCTGATTGGCTAACAGCAGTGCAGCTCTACCACTGACTCGAATTACTCTGTAACTTTGATGTTTTATCTCCACAAATTGCACAAGCATGGGGGAGTTATGCCATGTTGTAGAGTTGCTAATGCCAATGGTTAGCTTCTACTAGTCTAGACGTCGTGAGTCAAGATACATGAGTCCATGAAAGTTAAAGCTGTTATGGCGAATCGGCGAAACAAGCTAGATTTTCAACGCAAACAGTCACAGAACACTCCCCCGGGGTATCGTCCCTGGATCTGCATCTTCCAGAACTGGAAACCTGCATTGCACGTGGCAACAACAGAGGGCTAAATACCCGTTGCTGTTTTCTAGGTCCAAGCATTGTTTGTTGTCCGTGACTTCAAACTGTTTTTTTTTGGGGGGGGGGGGGGGGGGGGGGGGGTAGTTCGACCTAAAGTTGAAGTGTGAAGTGGTAGCAGCCGGCTGTTTCTCCATCTCTGATATTACTGAGCAGAGAGCCTCTCACACCAGTGGTGTTCTGTTGCTAACTACGCGAGTGAGTAATGAATGGAGGACCCAGGGAGGTGCGGAAGTGTGGCGGTTTGGCGAGACCGACAACCGGATGGTCTAATGGTTGCTTACTGTCCAAAATGTGTTATTGGTGGAGGTTTTTAGACAGATGCGAGATAAAGCCTTTGTTAATTTTATATTTAGTCCCCCACATCATAGCTATACTATGTTAGAACATTAATAAGCGTGAAAAAATGTTTTGCTAATTTGTCATCCAAATTTGCTATTTACAGCGGTGTGTCCTGTGCTTTTCAAATCCTGGAGTTTCACCGTCTATTTTCTATCATAGTTAATGCAGGAGAAAGGTGTAGGAGACTATTTTCATGTTCAGCCTGCACGGAAAACTCAGTGACTGATTTTAAACAGAATTCATTGTTAAAAATGTTTTTTCAGCCTAGTTGACCAGTGTTTGCTCATTGTTGTATGAAATTATCCCAACCAAAGGCTTCATTCAAATTTCAGGAAAGATAAAATACTCTGAATCCACTCATGCCACATAAACCACATGAACGCAGCCTCTTCTTAAGCGGATAAGTCTGACTTAGAGCTCTGTAACAATCTGATTATTCAATTGTATAGAGGCAGGACTCCCACTGGCTCCATTACAGCCGTTCGGCCTGTTGTAAACAGCTAAAAGCGCCCGTGCACACTAGGGACTATTGACATACCGTCTGCTCAGAAATTAGATGTCAAAGAAGAAGAAAATCATACAAGTGGTTTACACAGGAGGATTAAAGGGCAAATAATGAGTTAATGTAAAACCACCAGTAACGTTTAGAAGGCTGCTGCATGGGGAAGACTTCCCTCCTATAAAGAAAGTGACGAGTAAATAGAAATTGCTTCATAAATGTGGCTGCAGGGGTTGCTTGGTACTTTAAATGTTGGTGGTTACACCCAGCCTTAATCCAGTGTTTGAATAAATCAAAAAATACAAGCACACTGCTTCTATTTTATACCCTAAGTCTTTGCAGAGTTAATGATTTCACCACTGCTTTGGAGGGTTGGGTATTAGGATTTTCTATGTTGGGGCAAATAAATCAAAAGGCAGCCTAAGAGACACGCTGCAGTACAAAGCATCTCTGTTTGGCTTTTAACTAAACGTATGTATTGCTGTTCATTAGAAAAGGCTAATTAACAGGTGATTATTTTGAATTTCAAAGAACTTATTTTACTTAAGTAAAAGGTGAAACTGGGAAAAATATGAACATGGTGCAAAAGTCCATGTTTGTCAGTAATTGAACTTAAAAGGTGAAACTTACGTATGGGATGGACTGAGTCCATGCAAAGCCAGATAATTCAAGCCTTCATTAGTTATAATTGTGATGATTATGGCATACAGCTGATGAAAACCCCACATTCATAATATCAGACAATTACATTAATCAAAAAGGTTTGATATTCTAGAGTCAGGGTGTCACACTCCAACTCGGCTGTCAATGGTCATTCAGTCTAATCGGGCCTTTCCACCAGACGCGTAAGCATCGCGTAACATCTGCGAAACGTACACAGCGATTAGCCGCCGCTGTAGTGGGTGGGTTGTTTTAGAAACGCCCCAGACGTCCAGAAAGTTTCCAGAAAGTTTCAAAATGAAATCCACATGTAAATTTTCAATTGCCTAACTGGTGAACAAAGTGCTCAATTTCCTTTGAAACCTCCATGGTTGAAGTAAACAGACATTTTTGAATACATGCTGCCAAAATCTAGAGTAGTGCTGGAACTCTCCTGTGATTTTGTGACCTCATTTAGACCTTAGAACACTTTCGCTGACGTTTGGCGTCTGAAACACTCCCGATTGGACAGGAACTTACAGGTAAGCGCTGCTCACACATCCAGTGGAAAGGTAAGTTGAATCTCTGAAATAAATGGACTTTTGCACCATACCTCCCCCTTGTACCTGTACCTAGCCCAACCTGACCCACAGGTTCTTACTGACCTGTCCTTGATCTTGTTGGTCCGCTCCACTGCGTCTATGTCCATCCTGATCTTGTACTTGACATGCGGGGGGACACTTGTCGTCCAGGGGTGCATGTCCATAAAGACCAGACCGGTCCAAAACTTGTTCTCCTCCAGCAGGTGCAAGGCCTGATGGATCATCTGGGGTTCATCTGTGTAGGCCACAAACTTATCCAGACTAACGCACTGCAGACACACACGGACATTAGAAAGCGATGGATTTGGAGAGGTGGCTTCCAAATGGGTTGTTGTGTTAGGTTTTAGTTTAGATGGCAAAAAATGTATCTCATATGACTTGTGCTTCGTGTTTTTGTACACCACCTTAGCAGTGCCGATCCTCTACAAATGATGGAATATGGTGGTAAATTATCTGCTGCTGTCATTTCTAGCAATGGATTTCAGATAAAGCAATAAAACAGACCAGCGTCAAACATTTTCCGTTGTTGTTTGTGGCAGTTTTCATAAATATCATATAAGATGTAACCAGTGCTTTCCACACAGCCTGCTCCTGGTATCAGCTCAATAATAATTTCATAAGCTGTTTGCGCACAAGTTTCTTTTATATCTCCTGAAGTCGACGACTGCCTGAAGTCTAAAATTCAAGGAAGATAACCGACGTCATCTGATCTGTTTGTGCAGCATTTGTGCTGAATCTATCCTGTTACTCCTTTCTGCAGTCACCTCACCAATAAGCACATGTGACCCAGTTTCACAGCCTCCGCCGTGTTTGATAAATCGAGTTGTGTGCTCTCCTTTTCAGGCCTCCTCCTTGTCTTCCTGCATTCTTCTAGGAGATCATTAAATTCCTACTCACAAACTTGCCTCACCGTTAAGCTATCGTGCTATATTGTCTTGCAAAGATCAATCCCGTTTTTGAATGAAATTCTTCATATTAAATTTAAAAAGATATTTTCTTTGTATATAGCATTCTTTCCACGTTCGACATTTTTAACATCGACTTTGTGGAGTTCGTATTTCCTAAAAATTTGATTAGTTTCTACTCTTTCCCTATGATGAATCTTTTTCTTTACAGTCGTGTTTTGCATCCACCAGGCATTAATCTGGAAATTACAAAGAATAATTCAATGTTTTTTCAGGCTTTGAAAAATACAGAATGCATTTAGTTAATTTTCAAAAACACAAATTGTCTTGGAAAATCAAATTAAAAGTCTCCACATAGCATCGAATAAAGATATGTAAAAACACTGATCCTGTAAATCTTTAGAGAAACGTTTTTTGCAACTTCTAACCTTTTTTTATTTAACAAACACATTTATGATTACCTTGTTTTCTTCCTATTTTCTCAGTTCCTGTTTTCTAATACCACACCTGCCTTTAGTAAAGCAACAATAAATAGTTTTTTAAACTTTAAGCTACAGCTTTAATGTTGACTTCAGTGATTGTTGGGTTAGAAACTTGTTTAATATTTGACATCAATCTGCAGCCCTTATGCGGTTTTGGCAGCCCTCGCTCACCAAAAACCACAATAGATGGTTTTGTGGTAGGTGTCCTAGGGGGCGCTCTTTACCTACTTTAGGGCTGTTAGCTTTAATGCTAGTGGTTAGCATTTTCAGTTCACCGATCGCCAATAAAAAGCACAAGAAGAAAAAGAACAAATGTTTGCCTTTTTGTTGGCATCATGGTGGAGCCTGGAAATTAAAGTAAGAGAGTAATGTCTTTGGAGGCAAAGTAAAGAACTAAAACCAGAGGAAACATCAGTGCGGCCTACACTAGTTTGAAGGAATTAAAGGAGGCTACAAAATCACAGACTGATGGTGACCTGGCTTTGTTGTTACTGGACTTGTTAGTAACATTTTTGTCCAACAGTGTGGATCTTTTTACTTTGTGGTTTATTTTAGTACCAGTTGGCTCATGTTAGTGTTAGCTCGTTGTTAGTGCTAGCTACAACAGGCTGCATCAGGGTTGTTTACAATAGTTGTAATTCCTCTTTCAATCAGTAGGGCAGAGAAGTGGGAAACTGCTGTTACTTTTGCTGGGTGACTGTGGCACAGGAGTTAAGTACTCGCCCCGTAATCGGAAGGTTGCAGGTTCAAGCCCCGCTCAGTTTGTCGCTGTCGTTGTGTCCTTGGGCAAGACACTTAACCCCCCATGCCTGCTGGTAGTAGTCGGAGGGACCGGTGGTGCCAGTGCTCGGCAGCCTCGCCTCTGTCAGCGCGCCCCAGGGCAGCTGTGGCTACATTGTAGCTCATACCCACCAGTGTGTGAATGGGTGAATGACTGATTGTGTTGTAAAACGCCTTGGGGGGGTCCAGGACTCTAGAAGGCGCTATATCAAACACAGACCATTTACCATTTACCATTTACTTTAAACATAAACCATTAAAAATATCAGATTTCCGGTTGTACTTTATCGTGTTTTGTTTATCTGTTTGTGTTTTTGCATCTACCCAGATTTCTCCTTGGGTTTCTTGCCTGTACAATGAACAATTCTCCACAACGAATTAAAGATATTGAACTGGCCCCCAATAAAAAATAAAACCATACCCTGCTCTCCATACAGCTCTGTGTGTTTTTCACAGAAGTGTTTTTCCTCAAAGTTGTTAAGAAGGCCAATACAAACTTGACGCATGCATATGCATCAAAACGCATTCACAAAACTCTCACACTATGTTCCTTTCCCACACACTTTAAAACAGCATACATAATATCCCATCACACACACTCACAGAGCTCTCCACGTCTCCAGACACACCGTGGCTAATGTCTCCTTTCACATTACTGTACAAAACATCGAGTGCGCTCGCAGAAAGACGAGAGACCACTTCCCATTCATCTTTATGGGAACATACATTCACACCATAAAGATGGGCTGAGGAATAAAGAGCCTCAGTGATGCACGTGTTCTAACGGGGACTCGAGTGTGAGAAACATTCCCCCCCCCCCCGATGGAGTGAGAGGACTGGCTGCTAAACTCCAGCAGCTATCCAAGGCCCAACACCAGCTGACGGCTATACCTAATTGGCTAAACTGATTGGGTTTGTTTGTAATGCTCTGAAGTGTCTTGGCGCCGAACTCTAAGACAAAACAGAGATTGAGATTCCTCCGATGATGGGGCTCTCCAGAATCCTTGGCCCCCTTTTTAACGAGGACAAGAGAGGAGAGAGGGAGGCGTGAAGGAAGTAAAGAGTGATTTGCCCACTTTTGCACCGAAGCATACGCGTCTCTTTCAATGCCGACTCGTACATTAAAACCAGTGCTGAACTTGCGAGGAGGGTGACTCATTCCCACCTACTCTCTACTTTATCACTGGCTTCACAATGGAGGCGAGGGAAGGAGGTGACAGCACACTTGTTCTCTCCACCTTTCAACCTGATGGACGGGACAGAAGCTATAAAACTGTGCTAAGTAGTTTCATCTGTCTCAAAAGGCTTAGCTGGTATCTGCAGGGAGCAGGTCTGGCTGCTTGTCACTTCACTCTCTACAAAAAAATACTTTTATTCTTGCAAAAAGAGACAAGCTCTCTACCTCTCCATATTGGTTGAACATGTGTATGATCTGGTCAGTGATGTTAAAAATATTCCTCCAGTCAAAGTTTGGCATTCCCGCCTCTCTCCCATTTTCTGGTCCGGTGTGCAGGAAGTTCAGAACATCTTTGGTGGTGAGGTTCGATTCGGTCAAGCTGTTGTCCATGAAGTGCATCACCGTTGGGTTCCTCAGGGTGTCCTGGATTGAAAGTAATGACAAAACAGCAGCATTACAGCGATCTAAAGGAAAAGTTCTAGAGTTTTGAATCTTAAAAAGTAGTCATGAGTGTTTGAAAATGTTTGAGGAAGGGCAGAATATCAAGTTTATTGTGTGTAAAAAAGCTGAAAATGTGAAGAAAAACATTTTTAGCCAAAAAAACAGAACATCAACACAGTTGGGAATTATTTCAGCTTTGCATCCTAGCTAAAGCATAGCTGAAGAAGCTGGAGAAACAAAATTGCAAGAAAATACTCGTGTATGAAAGCAGAAATCTGGAGTTTTTCTCAGACGGCACCACCTAGAGGCAGAAAAACGTATTGCACCTTAAGCCCCTCCCCCTACTCCCATGATTACGACTCAAAGCAACTCCTCGCATTCATGATTTCACACGTTTAGCCAGGCAAAACAGCTAAAAAACATTGCTTAGGATTCTCGTGTTGTGCTGTTAATTTCTGATAAAATTCATACACACTTCCTGAAAAGGAGAAAACTCCAGATTGCTGCTTTAAGTTGACATCACGCTAAAGTGGTATGTAAAACTCATTTATGATTTTTCTGTTCTCTTTTACTGGGTCAAGACAATAATACGATGTATTAGAAGATAAATTGCATCAAACTTGCAAACTCTGTTGCAAAAATTTCATCATGGAGTATTTTATTCCATCCATCCATTTTCTTCCTCTTATCCGGAGTCTGGTCATGGGGGCAGTAGCCTAAGGCGAGAGGCCCAGACTTCCCTCTCCCCAGCCACTTGGGCCAGCTCCTCCGGGGGAATCCCAAGGCGTTCCCTGGCCAGGTGAGAGACATAGTCCCTCCAACGTGTCCTGGGTCTACCTTTAGGTCTCCTCCCGGTTGGACGTGCCCAGAAAACCTAACACGGGAGGTGTCCAGGAGGCATCCTGACCAGATGCCTGAGCCACATCAATGGGCTCCTCTCAATGTGGAGGAGCAGCAAATCTACTCCGAGCCCCTCCCAAATGACTGAGCTTCTCACCCTATCTCTAAGGGAGAGCCCAGCCACTCTGCAGAGAAAACTCATTTCGGCCGCTTGTATCCACAATCTCGTTCTTTCGGTCACTACCCAAAGCTCATGACTACAGGTGAGGGTAGGAACGTAGATTGACCGGTAAATCGAGAGCTTCACCTTCTGACTCAGCTCTCTCTTCACCACGACAGATCGGTACAACGCTCACAACCCTGCAGACACAGCGCCAATCCACCTAGCGATCTTCTGCTCGATCTTTCTCTCACTCCTGAACAAGACCCTGAGATACTTAAACTCCTCCACTTGGGGCAGGACCTCATCCCTGACCCGGAGAAGGCATTCTACCCTTTTCCAAATCAAGACCATGGTCTCAGATTTAGAGGAGCTGATTCTCATCCCATCTGCTTCACACTCAGCTGCGAACCGCTCCAGCGAAAGCTGAAGATCACGTTCTGATGAAGCCAACAGGACCACATCATCTGCAAAAAGCAGAGACCTGATCCTCAGGCCACCAAAACGGATGCCCTCAACACCGTGGCTGTGCCTAGAAATCCTATTTCCTATTTAAAAAGAGTATTTTACTGTATTTTTTTTTCATCATTCATCCTCATTTTTTTAGGTTTGGTTTCCAACTCTGAAGATGCTTCACGTTTCTCAACCATTCCGACTCTTAGAAACTAATTTAGGTCATGTTCTAAACATGCATAACGTCTCTGTAACTACTTCAAGAGAAAATATGTGATGCAGATTTTTTTGAACATGTTAAATATTCCAGCAGCACCAGCGTACAGCTCTTGAACTCACATAAGGATACTGATACTCTTGTGAAAGTTTTGCAGCATTGTGGGAACTAGCTGTCGAATGCCATGTGACCAAGGATGTGGTTTCCAATGTTGTCCGATTTAAACCCACATAATAAATGCAGCAGAAACTTGTGACCTCGGCTTTTGCTGATTGGAATAAGAACCATTACTAATAGGTCAAGTCCTGTTGTATTTGTGCTGCTTTTAGTCTGCAGCAACTTTCTCAAAAATTGAGATCTTTCTGAGGTTTGGTGCTTAAGAGACCTAAAGAAGAAACAGCAAATTAAAGTATGGATTGTGGAGGAGGGACCTGACTATAATGTATAAACGCCTTTTGCTGGTGGTCGGAGAAACCGGTCGCGCCTGTGCTCGGTAGCCTCGCTTCTGTCAGTGCCCCAGGGCAGCTGTGGCCACACTGCAGCTCATCACCACCAGTAAGTGTGAGTGGGTGAATGGTTCACTGTAAGCTTTGGAGTCCTCCGACAGGCAACTATTTAAGAAATATGTAACTTGAATAGATAATAAAGCTTTCTGTTATATCGTTCCTTTTAAACATTCTTCTCCTGCAGCTGAAGCTAGTTTTGTCTCTGAATTAACTAGTTAAATTATTTCCAACTATTAATGTGTGCATGCATTATAAAAATCATGCACAAAATGTTTGGTGCTTTTCGTACCCTGATCATGTTCATCTGAACACTGCTGTGAAAGAACTCCCAGAGCTGAGGTCCCACCTCCTCCCAGGTTTTGGCCAGGTTCTGGAGCCTCTCTATCTCCTCAAACGTTGTGTTGGCCTGGATTAAAAAGTAAAAAAATGCACAAGTTCTATTAAATTTGACAAACATTTTTATACTAGTACACAAAAATGAGATGACATGAACGATCGATTCAACTTCTGCCCCCACACATTCAATTTATTGTTCGATCCACTCCTCCTCATCCTTTCCTCCCTCAGCCTGCAGACCTTCCACCCTTTTGCGGAGTCGTTTACATCTGGAGTCCACTCATTTCACACAGGGTGGTGGTGCAGGGGGATGGTAAGTGTGTTGTAAAAAAAAACAATAATGGAAAAAGAAAGAGGTGAAGGCTGGCCCTTACGCTCTTTAATATCTTGCGGACAGCTGGGGAGTCGGGCGTGTACAGAATCTTTCCCATCAGCAGGGGTTTGACTGAATTCCACACGATCTTTGTGACAGGGTTGGACTCCAGTGTCTGCATCAGGGAGTTGCAAAAAGGAGCTAAAGGCAGAGAAAATGTAAAAAGGCTCAGTAACGGAGAAGAAGCAACATCTGAAAGAGTGACGATATCTTCACAGCTGGCTTTTATTCAGATGTACGACGGACTTTTTCTTTGTTTGTTCAAATGATTTAAATACATAATTTTAATTTAAAAATATACCCTACATTTAGTCATAGTGTTACTCTCATTCAGCCAATAAAGTCGGTAGAAGCATTACTTTTTCTGCCAGAGCACTGAAAGGAAACGGGAACATTTGCAAGGTAACATCTTGACAAAGACAGAAAATAAATAAAATGTCCTTCCATGTTTAACTTCCAGGAACATTTTACAGTTACTGTGTTTTAATTGCAGCAGTTTCTTGTTTTTTCACCTGGAACAGCTGTCCAAACCTAATTTTGAGTGAAAAGCAGCTGCTAGACGGATCCTTCAGCCTTGTGTCACCATTAAAAACTCTTTTCATTTGCATTCTAAGCCTTTAAGTGAAATAAGTAGTAAATTCTAACTTTTCAGTGAAATGTGAGGAGATACAAGCTGTTACACAACAACTGAATGGAGCTTGTGGTATGATTTCCTGACATTATGTTATTTTCTTACTGGTGGAGTCATCGTAGACATAGTTGTGGTTCTTGCTGCCGTTCACCCCCAGAAAAACCTTGTAGTTGTTGTCTTCATACCAGTTGAAGGACAGGACCCTAGACCCTCCTCCTTCTGGGTACCCACAGAAGAGGCTTGACACACCAGACATCAGCTCGGTGAAGGAGGGGGGACCTCCAACTTGGAACAGAGAGGTGAACACCTTCAGGAGCTCGTGAGAGCTTTCTCGTTTCATCAGCTGTGGAATAAAAACGTAGGTTGATATCTGGCTTTTGATCTGATTACGCTTTAACGGTGTAGTTTACTTGTTCAATACATTAGCAGACTTCTCAAATGTAAATCAATGCCTTGAGAGTCTTTTTTTAAGCTATGATGCTCCTGATCTGAGATGCAGAAGTTTGCTGGTGCAGAGGTGAGCTGAAAACAGGACTGCTCATTATTATGAATGAAATGCACACACCTCGCTTCTGATTGGCTAACAGAACGCATTCAGCCCTATTGCGAAGTCACAATCACCAACACACTTCTCTCTTTGTCTCTCTCCTCGCTGCACTTTTCTTTTTAAGAAGCCTTCCTGTGGGCGAGCTTAAGCCAAGATGGGCGAGGCCTTGAATGCAGATTCACAGTGTGACATAGATATGTGAGGATTTTCAAATCCTAGCATTTCACCGTCTATTTTCTATCAGAAGCAAACGCAGGGGATAGGAGACTTTTCATGTTCAGCCTGCATGAAAAACTCAAAGTAACAGATTATATTCAGAAACAATCATTAAAATGGTTTTTCGGTCAACCACACCTTTAACGCTCTACTGGTTTGGTTGGAGTTATTCTTTCCTCTGTTGCCCATCATGTCAGTCAAGACTAACGGGGTGGAGCCAGTGTGTCATTGGCTGCTAATTCAGTCAGACAAAAGCAATCACTCACAAAGTAACCCTAACCCTAACCCTCGAACCAAATGCTTCAAAAATGTCATCCAAACAACTCAAAATATTGTTTACTGAAAAACCACTGAACTCTACCTGTTCTGCAAAAGAAAACAGGGCTAAACTAAGTTCATGCAACGCCGCCATCTTTCATGACCATTGACCTTGAAAGTGTTACAGAGAACTACCTTAAACTGTCCGGTCATGTACGGTGACCAGAAATCCAGGCAAAACCAAACGATGTTGAAGGATTAACCAATGGCGTTGCAGGTCACACCCACTGGCTTGACTGACGGATTGAGACATTCTGCTGTAAAGTCTCATTATGAAATGAATCAGCCATGGTAAAAAACAATATTAAGAAACAAAAGCTGCCTTTGTTAAAAAGACGTTATGTAATTAAAACTGCATGAATTAAATAAAAATGGCTCAATATTAATTAGGAATATTATGAAAAAATTACTTTTGAAAAAAAAAAACATTATATTAATAAAGACATTTTAAAAGAAGAATGAAAAAATATTTCATAATAATGAGCTTAGATTTTACATAACATTCTGTTATTTCATCATTTAATTGTCAGATTACATGATTGTCTAGTATTTCTTCATGTAGATATTTATTTCATAATGTCTTACTTATTCATTGAATTTTGAATACTTTTGAGTTCCATAGATATGAGGTTAAATTATTTCCAACTATTAATGTGTCATTATTTCAAAATGATTTGTAAATTTGTGCTTTGTAAATAAAAATAATTAAATTAAGCACAGTTTTCATGTGTTGCATTCTCAATTTTGATTTGAGGGACAAATCTAAATGAAATACAAAATTGCACATTTCATATCGAACCAACATTCCTCAGCTATTTTAAATAACCAGCTTATCTGAAGCAAAATGGCCAAAAACTGCAGTAAATTGGTGTTTTAAATTTTCTGCAATAAAACTGATCATCTGTGCTGCAGAGTTAAAACAAATTCTATCCCTGGGAGCGTCTCCAAGCAGATACGTAAATGTCAAGGTTGTCTTAGGGGTGTCTAAACAATTAGGCTTTTTATCAGTTTGACCTTCATCGTGTAATTATATACAAGACGAGGATATTTACATTTCTTATTTTCACTCATACCCTGTGAATTTCATAACGTAAATAATCATGAGAAAACAATAGTTGAAAGATAAGCAAACATGGTGGACAGTCGATGGGTGAGCTAAATATCCTCCTATTGACTGGATAAAAATAGCCCCCCCGCCCTCCCCGATGTCTTTCATTTCCTCCTTTTAAAAGAAATTATGAGGGGGGTAACCTGAATTGCTGTCATTTGGGAAAGGAAGGCATTTGTCCAGGAACATCTGTGGTAAATATACTTCCAAGAATTTGTGTTCCATAAATAACATTTTTTTTTGCCATTGAGTAAAACGATTTGAAGTAGTTTTGTAAACATCTCCTAAGAGCAGAACTTTGTGAATGTGTACTCTTGATTTAAAACTCTAAAATCTGCCTCACTCACTACCTCTTCCTTCATTTCTCAGTGAGCTAAAAAAAAGAAGCAGAGGTGGGTAATGAAAGAATTTGGCTCGCCTCTCTGTCACCACGGTGACACAAAAGGTCCCACCTACAGGATGTGTCACCTCAAAGGAATGTCCCTCCTTCCTCTCGTCCTTCACTCTCAGCGTGCCTCCCACCCTTTTCTTTCTTTCTGTCACCCCTGGCCAGGAGTGTCTATACGCTCCCTCCTCTGGGACACACGGTGAACGTGCCAAAGCACACATCTCATTACAGGTGTGCAGGCTAGACAAAGAGTCCAAGTGAAAATTCAAGTGGTCTGATAGAAATCTGCACTTGGCTCTGGTTTCAGGTTTTAGAAACTCTTTCTTGGCTAAGCACAACTTTTTAAAGTATGTCTGACGGTATTTCCAAAGGTTGGAATATTCTGCAACAACGGAGAGAAATTTGCAAGAGATATTTAAAATTGTGGTAAAATAAAAGTATATGAAGGCAAACTAAGCAACTTTTTCCTTTTTTTAAATCCTTTTCTTGAGCCACTATTTGCTAAAATTACCCTTTATAGCAGACAAACTCATCTGCTGGCCCGCGGGCCACTTACAGCCCGTCAGACCTTTCCACCCGGCCTCCCAACCCTTTGGGCCCTAACACTCCCCAATTAAGGGACTTTGAAGTTTAGCATCAAGATTTATGTCCCAAATATCAAAAACTGTTTATGTTCTCCAAACATTGAAACTACAATCAAAACAGTTTAGATGGAAAACAAAGCCATTTAAAATATTAATAAATGAAGATACAAAAATACTTTTACTTTATTTTAGAAGAGCATCTGCCCCTCACAGTGTCTGCTGGAAAAAACTCTGGCCCTTAATCAGATTTAGTTGAGGAGCCCTGCTTTACAGTGTGAATGAAAAGTCACTCAGACCCCCACCACCTTCTGTGACCAGAATATTGCACTTGCAACTTCAGAGTGCCAGCCGGGTCCCTGTTGGACTTAGTAAAAGCGGAGCTAACATGTCAGCGCTGCAGTCTGTCTCCAGCAGGTTCCCTGCATGGTTTAGATCATGAACACCCCTGATTGGTTTGGTATAGCAATGAACCACTCCTGTAGAAACTAATGAAGGCTGAGGAGACATTTCAGCTGTTAGATTAAGGGCTTTAAAAAGACGAACACACATCGAGGAGATAAACTTCACTTTTGCTTTGACTTAGGGACTCTACGGGGTTCTAAAAGCAATCCAAAACTGCAACATGTCCCTTTATATATGCATCGATGAAAGCAAATGACGCTGAAGCAGGGTACTCTGCTTTGTGTTCATGGCTTGAGCTGCAGACCTGCTAACTTTACATTTTTTAAGGGTTAGCACCAAAATCTGCCATGGCTGTTGTGTAACTATCTGTTCTCAATTTTCAGCCAAAAACAGCCATCTCTTTGTGAGTCAACCACGCAGTCTAAACCATCAAGTATTTTACCTTTCTAGTATTTCAAACAGCTACTACATAGACTTCATTTACAATCCATTGGTAATTTGCTATATTTGTCCTATAGGCGTTCTTATCACACGAGCATGCAAACTCATATGCATGGGCATGATCTGGGCTTACAAAAGTTGAAAAGGTAGATCGGTAACCCACATGTCAAACCCCTACATTGTTGAGTTCATCACTCAGCCTCCTCTTTTTCCAATTCTCAATCATAGAGCAGCGGAAAAGGCGAGTTTCCTGCTGGACTAAAAATACTGGTGCCTCTGATCCTGCAGTACTGCGGAGCAGAAGGGGAGCGCTAACGAGCACGGACTTGGGGAGCACTTACAACTTGGATCTTCTCCGATGCTGCTCTGAGAACCTGACCCCAGAAATGCAGGTCAATCCCCTGGGATCTGCTGTCCAGAACCTGAGGCATCTATGAAAAAAAAAAAAAAAACTTTTTTTAAATCACAAGAATAAAATGAGGACAATTATTCAAATGAAATGGAATGAATGCAGATCAAACAGCAGATTTAAAAACAAGTGTCTATTTGTTCATTTTGTGCCTTGTGATGATAGACGGATAAACACACCAAGGTCAAAGATGAGTCACACTAAACAACAATCTTTAAGTTCTGGAAACTTCCAAGAAGTGTTTTTCTTTGAGGAAGGAAACCATTTTTGTGCACTTTCTTCACATTAGATTTACAGGAATTGCAATTAGCAGCCCACTGAGCAAAACACTAACACTGTCCAATCCAGTTGTTGGTATTAATGCACTTTGGATCTAACGTAGCAACAATGGAAATAGTTGGACTACTCTCAAAAGTTGAGATCAATCATTTGAGATGAAACACAGAAGCATCATCATCGCCCTGAAGCTCCATCAGTGCCCTTATGTTGAGAAACCATCACAATAGGTGTTAGAAAGCGCCTAGTCAGGGCAAACTGCTAAGGCTGAGGGAACCGTGTGTGCCAAGACAAACACACACAAGAGATATCCTTCCTCTTGCATTCCTTGTGCCTGCATTTCAATGAATGAAGGAAGGAGGGAGGCCGTTTGGCTAAGGGTGGGGAGAAAAAAGTGAGGGAACAGGAAGGGAGGGTGTTGAGAAGCTAACGGAGAAGGGAGTCAAGAACTTATTAGGTGTAGAAAAGTTGTTAAGTCAGAGGTCAAAATGGTAATGGGCTTTGAAATTAAAACAGAGATCATGACTCAGATGCTTTTACCCGGGGAGAGCATTTTCTCACATGAATGCCAAAGTTCACATGTAAAACATTTCTGCCTCACTCCTAAGCTAATTCTGTAGAAAAGCAGACTCTTGAAGAAAATTAAAGGCATTAAATCTGATATGTAAATCATGTTCAGATGGTCCCATGTGAGAGCACGGACGCAGCCTTTTCCAGAGGAAGAAGGTATTCTTTTTTTAATTTTTTTTCCCCGTGTCCTGTCTGGCTGTGAAGCAAACAGAATTGATGTCTGAATGCTGGTGACAAGCCTTACAGATTTACTCTCAGGTGGAGCATCAAAGCTTCTGCTTTTAATGTCACGCCTGATACTTAAAACTTTATTGTTATTGTTTTTTGAATGCTTTGTAATTCCAACCAGACACGGAGACAGAGGTGAAAGGGAAAGGAAGAGACAAAGGGGGGGGGGGGGGGGTTTAAAAAATTAAACAATCAATGATGAACAAGAGTCTGCTTCTAGACCTGCAGAAGGAGAGAGAGAGAGAAAAAAAGAAAAGGGACACACAACAATACAACAGGAGTAAGCTATCACTGCGTCAACCTGATGAGGAAATATATAATCAACATTGTTTAACTGAACAATCACGATAATAAATCACAGTGCATTTGGTGCCAACCATAGTCTTAAGACATGTGTTGAACGTGCCCAAGTCCATACTTATGAGAGCACCATGTGAGCACCTGTGTGTGTACCCGCGCTTGTTTATGTAAGGTTTCTCTATAGGATCGTCCAATAGAGAGTGTGAGGGGCCACAGATCTGCCCCCCAAAGATGCGTAGGAGATGGAAGGAGCTCCAAGTCTCAGAGATCCAGGAGCTGCCCCAGAGCCCAGGGACCCCTGGGAGACTGCGACCAGAAAAGCCCCTGCCCCCCTTGAGAGGCGCAGAGGATTGCCCCGGGGGGGCACAACCAGCAGCCGGCAGAGTCCCGAGGAATATCAACGGCAAGCCCACAGGCCCGCCCGCAGCCTCCCACCCGCAAGCTGGCCGAGCTGGGAACCCAGCGACCCGGGACCCAGGGGCGACCAGCCCCGGCGGGGACCCAGCAGAGCCCAGGGACCCAGACCCCACCAGGCAGCCACCGGGATTGATCAGGCAGATGCCAAAAATCGTAAACCCCCTGACCTGGGAGCCACGAACACTCCACACCAGGTGTGGCGGGGGAGGGGAGACGAAGATGTATAGCAGCAAAAGAAGTCCCAGGAGAGGGGAGGAGTCAAAGGCCCCACCTGACATATACAGTCATACACAAACACAGTCACACACTCCCTCCCTCATGCTCACACATACACATACAACCTAAGACTCACAAAAATGCACGCCAGACACCCACTCATAATCCCCATACACACCCTATTCACTCTGGTCCCGGTATTGCTGCACAAAGGGTACAACCTTCACTGATTCCCAGAGTTCGACCCTTTCTGCTGGGTTACTGATGAGCAGGCTCCCCCGCCCAACGCCGAGCAAAGTGACCCACCACTCCAGACCCCAGCCAGACGGCCAGATCCCCCTCCTAGCCTCCAGCCCCGGGAAGCTAAGCGACAACAGAGGTGTGCTAAGACCCCTGAAGGAAGAAGGTATTCTAAGGAAATGGCTGCGTGATTCACTTTGCCTGCCAGATGGGTGACTCGCATAGTTCCACTAATCAGAGAAGCCTAAAATGATGTCGCTGTGCACCGCGTGTGCAACAAGTTTGTGAGAATATTCTCTAAAGCTTTGAGCACATTTGATATTTTCTAAAAACAAAATTATGATTGCAAGACATTTTTTTTTCAGATAAAGTCTGTAAATGTCTGATGGGACCCAATTGCATCAAACCAACAAGGAAGCACAGAGGTGGCAGTGTGGTGATGTGGGGCTGTATACACGCAGAAGGAAGAGGACATTAAATGATGTCTGGATTATACGAAATGCTTACTCGTGTGTTTACACTCTGTGATAAGTAGCTTAACAGCGAGGAGGAATACGTCCGCATAACAATCCAAAGCACAGTGCCAAATGTTTAAACTGCTTCTGAAGAAGAAGGAAGGAGAAACCATAGGACGACGGAGTATGCTGTCTGTCTTGAACTGGAGAGCGTTTAGGGCTTTTTCCAAGTGGCATGGCTAAAATATTTTGGAATTAAGATTTTATAACGAATGAACCCGTTTATAGATGCGTGCCACTGTAGTGGGTTAGGTGTCAATAAAACTAGAACTGAAAACAAAATATTTTATTCCAAGTACAAAAAACTCAAATTTGTTCAGAATTTTTTGAAGCATTGCTTCGTTGGAATGCAGATAAATGAATTAGGTGTGGGAATATTTCTGCATGGAAAAGCAAAGCCTTTGACAGACTCATGTGACAATTTAACATACAAATATTTATGTTTGGGTTCCTCTTTCATTCTTCAGAACACAAAACAAACAATACAACAGAATGGGGACTGAACTCGTAGAGCTACCTGTTGGCTCAGCGTTTGTAGCAGATGCAGTGCCCCTTCTTATGGGATACCTTACAGGCTGTATAAGCCCATTACTGAAACAGGCCAAGAGGGTTAATGCTGTGTGAATTCCCTGAGCCACTCAGCTGACTCACCCAGCCTGAACCAGAACACATGTGTATACTAAGCAAACTACAACTAGGCCAACAAAGCTTTGGCGGCAGCACCTGGTTTCTTCATGTCTCTAGGAGGAGTTTTCCCCACAAGTGATAAGAATACATGTGGCCCCATATTACGTAAAAAACGTGAGAGTGAGAAAACAAGTTCGATCTGCGTTCCAACCCTCGCCTATGGTCACGAGCTTTGGGTGGCATTAAAAGAACAAGATCGCAGATACAAGCGGTCAAAATGAGTTTTCTCCACAGGGTGAGAAGTTCGGTCATCTGGGAGGGGCTCAGAGTAGACCTGCTGCTCCTCCACATCAAGAGGAGGCAGTTGAGCTGGCTCGGGCATCTGGTTAGGATGCCTCCTGGACGCCTCCCTGGTGAGGTTTTCTGGGCACGTCCAACCGGGAGGAGACCTAAAGGAAAACCCAGAACACGGCTGGCCAGGGAACGCCTTGGGATTCCCCCGAAGGAGCTGGCCCAAGTGGCTGCGGAGAGGGAAGTCTGAGCATCTCTGCTCAGACAGCTGCCCCGCGACCCGTCTCCGGATAAGCGGATGAAAATGGATGGATGGATGCTTCTCCTAATCATTGTTTATTTTCAAAACCACAAAACTTTTGCTACTTGTTGAAGGACAATGATAAAGTAGTAATTTTTAAAAGACATGAGAGCAATTGGCATCACTCACACCACTGGACAGATGAATGAAAATCTCAGACAGTGATCATTAGATGTCTAACTGATGGCTGTCACAGCTAAACCACCTTCGCTAACACAAAATAACAACTCAGCACGTTTTAAGGATAAGGAGCAACAGTTTGAGACATTAGTAGCTGACACTGACTCACATCCCCCTAAACTCTAACAGGTTTTTACAAAATTGCACGAGATTGCACATGACTTTTTTTTTGGACCAAAGAGGCTATAACTGTGCTTTCTCTAGAGGATTAGGCAGTGTGTAATATATATTCCATCAAAAATGTCGTCACATTTTAGTTAACAAATACACTTAAATGGCTTAAAATAGTGCATGTGGTTCATCCTCAAACTCTGACTCAGATCATTGCTCATGCTTTAGGTTAGAAAGAAAGAAAGAAAGAAAGAAAGAAAGAAAAAAATCTTATATAGAGCCTCTCAAGATAAAAATCACGAGGCGCTTCACAAAACAAAAAATTTAAAATGTAAAAAAGAATTTAGAAAATGATTAAAAATATGTTTAAAATGAGCTACAATAGACAATTGTGATTAAAAATGTAGAGAAAGAGAGGGAGAGTGAATAGGAACGAGGGAAATCAGTGGATCCTGAGGAAGGTGGAATGGGTAGGGAGAGTAGGTCACACCAAAACCAGCTTGAACAGGTGAGTTTCAGCTGCTTTTCAATGGAGACCACTGATTCCACTGATCTCAGGCTCAGGGGGAGAGAAAGCTCTTTTGTGGACGAACGAGCAGCGATACATTTTATCTGCCCAACAACCATGTCACACTTTGAGAGTGATAGCCGAAGCTGAAAATAATCTGTTTTGCTGATCTTGTTGCAAATATGAAACTTCTTTTTAAAAAATCACAGGTTGCACTCTCCGGCTTCCATTTTTAAACATATCTTTCCAGGCAATCTCCATTCTCTGTGCAAATGTTCCAAAATGAAAGTGCCCGACTCCATTAGAACACACAGTGCTAAGATGGAGAGGGAGGATAGATGATTGTGGGGAGTGGTGCAAGACTGGGTTCATTTTGAAACTGACAAACGGAAATAGTTTTTAAAATTTCACTCAGATTGCTCTTGGGAGAACTCGTAGGGGCATCTGCATGGGAATGAGGACATCACAAAAATCCTGAAGAGCTTTTGAGCAAAATGACGAGAACATCCAACAGGCATCCTAAGATTTGAAAAGTCATAAAAGGCAACTGGACTTCCTTTGATGTTTGAAGATGTTTCACCTCATCCAAAAGGTTTCAACTCTCAGGGTTGCCATGTCCTGGATTAATGATAATCTACCTAAGGGGACTCATTAGTCTCTGAACTTTGATTAGGTGATGTCTTGATATTGAGATATTATAAAGCATTTTTAATTAAAGAGACAATGTGTATTTGTACCTTTAATCTCTGGAAACATCCATTAAAATGTTGTTGAAAATAGATAAAATTATGTCCAGTAGTTGAAAAATATTGGCGCATTTGTAACATAAAACCATAAAAATCTAAAGTACATCTAGCATCTTTGGGAGATGTCTAGATGCTATCTTTCCTTCAGGTCGGCTCAGGGTCCTGCGTCTTTCGATGACATCACACTAGATGATTGGAAGAACTTATGATTTACGGAAGTTACGTTACCACGTTAAAAAACATTTAGGCAGTAAGAAACACAATCTTAATAACAAAACCGCTAAACTATTTCCAAAATCTATGCAAAAGAACAGAATTGAAAAATAGATGCAATATATTTTGGCCGAGTGTTATCGCCGTAGTATGACGATTTCATCGGCAGACGCAGACCGCCAAGCTGATCCGGAAACTGCAGCGCCAAAAATCTAGCATCGGCATTGAATTCTCTCAATGGAATTAAATGAAGGACCATCAATGTCTGAGGACTCACACCGAGGTCGCATGCTTTCTGCACCACAGGTAACAACATTTACTGTAATAACCGTTAACTAGCGACAGCCACGGTGATGTGGTGTAAAACTACCCTGAAATGTGTGTACTGTCCCCTAATGGCAGGAAACTACACACTGCCCCTTTAAACTACTAACCAGTTTAAAGATCTTGAAGAAGTCCAGATTAGCATAGAGGACGTCTTCTATCCTCTGCAGCCTTTGCTGACTGAGGGCACACATGGCGTTGCGAACCCCGTGGAGTCCCATCCGGCTGGGGAAGATGATGAAGCGCTCCAGCAGAGCCTGGCTGCATGCTATGTTCTTCAGCTGCAGGTCTGGGATGCCGTACGCAAACTACACAATCCCACAAAAGAAAACACAAAGATCTATGTGTTCACTGTTCTTTTAGTGTTGTATAGGTGCACCGTCAAAACTCATCTAAAGCTTTTGCAGTGGTTCAAACTTCACCTGTTCCAGTCGTATTTGTGCATTTACAAGCTGGTGAACAACAGAGTCTGAGAGGTTGATGTCCCTTAACAGGAAGGCTGTTAAAACCTCATCATCCTTCAGAATGTCGTCAATCCTCAGCCCGCGGCCTAAACGGACAATCACGGCCAAAGAAAGAGAAATATCACAATACTGACCAAACTGTTTTTACACCCATCCAATGTTAAATACATTTAACCCATCTTCTTTACCTGCAACTGAAGAAGGATTATGGCGTAAAGTATCCATAAAGTTTGTGAAGGACGTTACATCTCGCCAAAGGCGTCCAAATCGCTGCACCTCCGTCTCGTTGAGCAGAAGCTCCTGGACGTCGACGTAGAATCGTGCTAATCTGGGGTCAGCCAAAAATTTGCTTTAAAGGAAAATGTAGCTTTACGTGAATTTTTCCCAGGTTTAGAAGTTGTTTCTGCTTACATGGAGTTGTTATAGTTGGAAATAACTCCCGGCGACTCCCCCCGGGTTGGATATCTGAAGCAGGGGTTGTTGGCGTTGCAAAAAATACCCTGGATCCAAGGGAGAATCCCTGCTGAAGGCATGGCCTTGTTGGGGAAGTGACCTGAACAAACAGACATCGTATCGTGCTCATGACCTGATTGTGACACACTCGCCAAAAAAGTTTTTCTCTGTTATTCTTCCCAGGAAAAGAATTCCAGCTGATAGAAGTTGATGTTTTCATAGCTAAAGGAGGGGATTAGCAGTGATAGCTGCTGCTGATGTGTCTCAGGAGTTATGTTTTCCTCACACTCATGTTGTTGGTACAATGGATTGGCCTTCCTCAACCACACCAAACCGATGAACAACAGTACAGGCCAGAAGATCTCCACCAGGAAGCGGATCTGGACAGAACCATGTGAGAAAGATATGGAATCATATACAGGTAATAACCTGGATATGTCCAGTTGATCCTAATTCTAGGGCCATCGCATCATTTTCCTTTGAACTTTTATTTGGGAACATTTTTACCTTTTGTCTTTTGCGAAGAGTCCAGTTCTTCCACAGTAACAGGCGGATTTGAGAGCCTGTCTTCATTGCTCTGAAGCTCAACCCCCGGAAGGGATCATCAGACTGTCACAAACCTGCAAGTACACAACTTCACTGGATCACTACAGCCACATTAGGCCAAGAAGTCTGACTAACTTCAAGCTAATGATATAAAATAATTATGCATCCAGCTTATAAAGCCAACAACAAAATGTCACCTGTTTGTTCATGTTAATCAGACAGCAATGGTGCCATCTCACACTGGTTTAATGGTGTGGTTCGACTGTTTATTTAATACATTTGCAGTGGTCTCTAGTTGGAATGAATGCCTTGTAAGTTGTACTCTGAGTCTCTGGATACAAAAGGTCCTGTTTCAGGTTCTAGAAGGATTTAGTCTTCCTGATATTTGAGCTTCTCCCCTCTGATTGGCTAACAGCAATGCGACACTACCACTGACGCTGTTTACTTCTCAATGTTGATGTTTTATCTCCACAAACAACACAAGCCTGGAGTTTTGCCATGCGGTGGAGTTGCTAATGATTAGCTTCTGCTAACCGAGACATTATCTGCTGTTTCCTAGACGCTAAACCAACAACAGCCTTCCCCGTTGCGAGCCAAGATGGGCGAGTCCATGAAGGTTAAGTGACGTAGACCTGTCAGGCTTTTCATTACCTAGAGTTTCTATTTTCTATCAGAAGCTAATATAGAAGATAGGTGTAGGAGACTATTTTCATGCATAAATACTCAAGAGCGACCAATTATAACAAAAAATAATCATTAAAAATGTTTTCTCAGTGAACCACACCTTTAATACTCAGCTTTTCTTGTCATAATCAGGATGTGTCTATCCATCAGAGGGACAGATCTTTTAAACACTAAAGTCTAGGACTGATTGATCAAATCAAACATAATTCCTTTCTCATTAGCTGCTGTTTGTCCTAAGTGTTTTGGTTTGACTCCACTCTCAGCTCCTGTTTGAGACCTGCATGATACAAACGGAGAGGAGCGAGGTCACAGCGGACAGGATGAAGCTGAAAATTCCCTCCAAATCAGTGGGACTTCCTGTAGACCTGAGCTTGTTTGTATGTTGGCACTGCCACAAAGGTGGCAGCAACCTGACTCTGTCTGTACATCTATATTATTAAAGATTGATCAGCAACATGACACTCTTAGTGCATAAATCAAAACAAAATTTTACCTTCCACGTTTTTTTCTGCAGTTACCCTTTTGTGGACTGAAGAGCGGTTTTAAAGTCCTAAATGTTTATCGGGTAGAATTATCATCGATGACCAACATCCTGGTTTTGGCTCAAGAAGCATTCTAAAGATGTCTGAATTAATTTAATCTCTTAATTTAAGTTTGGACTTGTAATTAAACTCATCAGCTGATGTCCTTGTTGTACTTTTTGCCATCAGTTTAAAAAAAAGAACGTAAAGTTATTTCTTCCTTTGGATTTGACTTAAATAACATTTTTGCCAAAATATGAAATGATTTGCCTCAAACCGCAGAGAAATGCTCCTTCAGACAGCTCTTGGTGATGCTAAAAGGATGTTTCTCTAAACCTTTACTGGTTTGTGATGTGGATGCAAAAAGAAATATGGGCATAATCAATACAAATATATAATTATTAAAACTAAAAAAAAAATGCTGTTCCCAAATGCAGATCTGCATACACGCCACGGTATACCTAAAAAGTCATGTGTACGTGCAGATTTGGACCCAAAGACAAATTAATTTTAGAGATTTGGAGAGCAGAAAAACAATAACAAGCACAGGGAGCATCTGGGAATCTTAGATTTTGTTTTTCTAACAGATTACTGCAGCCTGAGACACACACACACACAGAGTAACTGCAGAAGGAGGCGGTTTGTGTCTGACTTCTCTGAAATCACTCTTACTCAAGCAGAAATGTCACACAACAGGATATCGTTGCACAAGACTGCTAGAGTTAATGAACAAAAAGCAATAAGCCAACCATGACAGAAGCAAATCCTCAAAAACACCTGTCAGCTCTTATGGAATCTTCTAAAACACTCAACAAGCAGGTCATTTAGATGCTTACCTGTAATCAAATGCTAATCTACAGTCGCACAGCAACAGAAAAAGAGGTTCACAAATTTACAGAATTAAAAAACAGCTGAGGTAATATAAAAACGAACAAGGAAGCGGAACTTCGGACGACTCAGAGTTGCGTACTCTCTCTGCCTGCAGGTCAGCAGCACTCCTAATCTGATTGCTCTAATCTCCCGGCTCAACATGGGCAGGCTGGAAAAAAAAGACAACAGCCATCCATTTTGAGGTAGAATTAGGTGGATGTCTGCAGAAAAAAGGAGGAAAAGAGGAGAAATCCTGAAGGAGAGAAAAACAGAAGGTGGGCTTCATCAGCAGCAGCAGCCAATCTCGTTTATGTGTCAAAAGACACACGAGCGAGATCAACCTGCACAAGTCATTCACGTCACTCGGGAGGAAAACCTTTCAGAATAAATCAGAGTTTGGACCTAATGACACAGGAGCAGCCAGGACTCAGAGGGTTGTTTTTGTGTTTTGGCGTGTGTCGAACAGGAATGAGAAGACACTCTCTCTCTTTCTCTTGAGAGGCTCAGAGAGGAGGCGCAGGTGACATGAGTGATTGGGTGAGGAGGTGAAGGTTTGAGCGGAGCACATCTAGACCACCTGAGTCTGCAGTGAGCACACCTCAGCCCAAAAAAGATCATCCAGGTTTGAGTGGAAAATTTCAATGTTTGAAATGCAGAAAAATAAAAAGATTCATGATTGAAATCCAAAAATGAGATGTCACAGCATGAAGATCAGCTCCTTTTAGGGGCTTAAAATGAACAACTACATTAGGTGGAGGAGAAAAAGAAGGATGGAAATGGAAATGACATCTAAAAAAGCAGGTTCTGGTTCTAGAAAACTAAATGAAAATCTCATTATAATAATCAAAACTCACAAATAAATCAGAGGCTAGCTTAAATCTCATACGACCTCATTGTTTTTCAGATTTTCTTCCACTAAATGCAAACGTAAAAAGCCAGAAATCTAAAGTTACATGAAACAAATGACGGGAACCAACAACAATCCAAAAGCATAACTGAGATGAAACTGTTCAAATGATCTTTTACGCTTTGATTGGCCAGTCAGCCATTCAGTTCAATCTCAATATCTCACTGAACATAACTAAAAACAAGTCACCCCCAAATCTGCTGATAAACTATAAATGAGTGTCTAATCGTGCTGCAGACACGTGTCGTCAATAATTTGGCACTTCAGTGCATCTTAGTTAAAATTTAAATATTCTGCCTAAAACTGTCAGTGTTGTGCCGTTGTCAGGAAAAAAACTCTTAAATCTGCCACCGCTATTGGCTAAGAGGTACGCTATGACATTAGCTGGCACATTATGATGTCACAATGTCGTTGTGAGCCTGTGTGTGTGTTTGTTAGCCGCTCCACCCTCTCGGTCTGCCAAGCAAAGGCATTTGTTGCATTTTTCAAACATGAGGTGAGAGTGGAGTAAGACTCTGGTAGGGGGTGACTTGCTCTTTAAATAAAAACCTTATATTAAAATTACCCTGAAATTTATAATTATCTTAACATTATTTAAAAAGTGTTTATGTTGGTGCAGAAATAAACGGAGGAAAGGAGGAAAAATCATTCTCAGAACAAAACATTTTAAATATATATTTTTAATTTGCAGCAACAGACCGATGCGTGTCATCTTTCTTCTGGATATTTGAATAATTATGTAATGAGTTTGTAAGAATATATAAACACATCGGTACTTTAAGCCTGACAGTAAAAAAACAACCTGTTGACGTGTTAAAGAACGTAATTGAAACCCTTACGGCTGACTTGATGGAATGAAAATGAAAATTTTAAAGAATCTAAAACAGCAAGTGCATTTACTTTTGTAACAAATGAAATACTGAACAAGACGAACTTCAGTTTTCTCTTTTATAAAAATATTTCATAGAACATTTTTTCACCATGACGGCTCACCCTGTAAAACAGAACATTAGAACACTATGATGGTTTCACAGGCCTCCAGTCTCTCCGCTCTTCTAGATGATAAAAGTTTGTAAAGATTTATTTATATTTACAGATATTTTCTGTTTGTCAGACAAAATGAGCTTCTCTCTGCTCGTGGTCCTGCAGCGGCCGAGATCGCAGTCTGGGTTTAACCTCAGTGGGGCTGAGGTCGTCGGGGCTGCTGGGTGGTGGAGACTGCGAGGGTGAAATGGTAGTGGAGGTCAAGACCCCGGGGTCAATAGCGCTGTCTGTGGAGTCCTGTGTCTGGTGTAGAGCTTGTGTGGGGTTGGTGGGAGACAGGGAGCGCAATAGGGTGGTGGGGGAGGGGGGCGAGGTGGTGGCTGTAGTGGTAGTCCTGGTTGGAAGTGACCAAGCTTTGCTGTTACTGGAAAGTGGAGGTCTGTAGAACGTTTCAGGAGAGGGGTGGAGTGTCCGTGGGGGCCTGAGAGTTAGTGGGAGCTTTGGTGAGTTGCCAGACTCGTCCTCTGAACTTTCTGTGTCTTTTTCCCGTTTGGAAGTCCTGACGGGCTTCAGGGACATTGTGTTGTTGGAGAACATGGTGGTGACACTGCTGGTGGTGGGAACCACAGGGGTGGTGGTCACAGCTGGGAATGCGGGCACTGTGGCCTTCACAGGCTGCAGTCCAGCGTTGACGGGCGGCAGGTTGGCTACTATCATGGCAGTCCGGGGTGTCACGTGATAGTGCTTGTACTTCTTGTCCCACGTCCTCCTCTGCATTGCCTGGGTGTCGATAAAAGGAGTGATGTAATAGGTGCTTATTCTAGATGAGCCAGTCTGGCGAGCCCGCTCGGGCTCAGGCATCTCCTGTATGGTTTCAGTCTCCCGCTGAGGAAAACCTCCATCAGCTTTATCAGACGCGTTTCGGTTATTCCTCTCGCTGATCTGAGCCGGGGCGGGCAGGCGTTCCAGCGGCATGCTGATCGGTCTGGAACACTGTCGACCACGCTGATTGCGCATTTGGACCTTTGGTTCTGTATCAATGGTTGGGATGTTCGATGTCGACCTTTGACCTTCTGCACCAGGAGCCTGCACCCCGTTGAGTTTCTCCGAGGTAGAGGGCTCCGTTGTGTCCCTCCCAGGCCGGACCTCCTGCACCTCACTCAGGATGTGTGATGATGGGATAACCGATGAGAATCTTTTGTATGCTTTGGAACTCTGATGAGACAAAAGGAACAGTGAAATTAAAATGCCAGCATCTATTTTTCTACTCATGAGCAACTTAAAACCATCCCGTTTTTAGATAAGGGAAAGGTTTAGATCTTAAGAGCAGATCTGTGGAAAAATATATGCTAGAAATAGCTCTTTGAACAGCCTCAGTTTGGAGAAATAGATTAGCACTGGCAAGATTTATGAGTTAACAGCTAATCTGCTATCTTGCAACAATTCCAGCTGTCAGTTCACACAGTTTTATAGACACTTAAAATGCTGCAGATTTCACAGAATGCAGTTAAATAAAATGATTTGTCATTTGCAGAGGAAATGGGCAGCGGCTGTAAATAATAACACTTTGGGAGCAGTTGCGTGGCTAAAATCTAATCATATTTCTGCCAGGATGACCATGAAAGGTGACACAGATTGAAGCAAAAGTTTAATAAAATGGAGTTTGCAGGAAGCAATGTTATGTTTGAGACTAGATCAACTGTTAGCTTCACAGAACAAATCTCCATTCTCCAAACTGAGGTTGTTCAAAGAGCTATTTACAGCAGATAACATGTTAAGAGACACAAACTAACACTTTCGATTTTAAAATATGACATTTTTTTCATAATAATTAAGTGTTGTTCCCAAGCCCCCATAATTCAGGTCTGAAAATGAAGCCAACACGACCAAAAATTGCAGTTCCACCCTCATCCACTGGGGGCTGGTATCAGAAGCGAGCAAATCCTCATTGACTCCCATGTTAAAAATGCCAATTTCACAGCAGAAATAAATATGTTTACAGCCTGGTACCAAAACATGTTTTAGGTTTAAATTATCTAGTTTACACTCATGACAGCTCTGAGGGGGGTGAATTTTTTTCTCACTCTTCTGTTTAAGTGTATTAAATGCCAAAATTCTGTATAATTAATGAGCATCAGACCCACGTGACCGCAGAGCTAGCTCCATGGAAAGGCCTCAGCCTGAATACTGTTCCGTGATTTTCAGTCTCTCAACTTTGACCACTGGTTGTAGAGTTTGTGCGTTCTTTTTTTGATATTATTTGTGCAATTGTTGGACAAAATGACTTGCTGTGGCATTAATTGCCCTAATTGAGCGTCCAAGAATTCTCCACTTCATTTTTTCGGTAAGTAAAATTATATTTATGTATTTTAGGTCACTGCCGAGCTGAGCTTAGATTTTAATATGTACTGTTTAACCATGACATTTAAATTTAATAGGGTAAAACCCAGTGCGTCGTCGTCTTCCTCCGCTTATCCGGGTCTGGATCGCGGGGGCAGCATCCCAACTAGGGAGCTCCAGACCGTCCTCTCCCCGGCCTTGTCCAACAGCTCCTCCGGCAGGACCCCAAGGCGTTCCCGGACCAGATTGGAGATGTAACCTCTCCAACGTGTCCTGGGTCGACCCGAGGGTCTCCTGCCGGCAGGACATGCCCGAAACACCTCCCCGGGGAGGCGTCCAGGAGGCATCCTGACCAGATGCCCAAACCACCTCAACTGGCTTCTTGCGATCCGGAGGAGCAGCGGTTCTACTCCGAGTCCCTCCCAAATGTCCAAGCTCCTCACCCTGTCTCTAAGGCTGAGCCCAGCCACCCTACGGAGGAAACTCATTTCGGCCGCTTGTATCCGCAATCTCGTTCTTTCGGTCATTACCCAAAGCTCATGACCATAGGTGAGGATTGGGACGTAGATCGACCGGTAAATCGAAAGCCTGGCTTTCTGGCTCAGCTCCCTCTTCACCACGACAGATCGGCTCAGCGTCCGCATCACTGCAGACGCCGAACCAATCCGCTTGTCAATCTCCCGATCCCTCCTACCCTCACTTGTGAACAAGACCCCGAGATACTTAACCTCCTCCACTTGAGGTAGGACCTCTCTCCCGACCCGGAGTTGGCAAGCCACCCTTTTCCGGTTGAGAACCATGGTCTCAGATTTGGAGGTGCTGATCCTCATCCCAGCCGCTTCACACTCGGCCGCGAACCTACCCAGCAAGAGCTGAAGGTCAGAGCTGGATGAAGCTAGGAGGACCACATCATCCGCAAAAAGCAGAGACGAGATTCTCCTGCCACCAAACTTGACACACTCCACACCACGGCTGCGCCTAGAAATTCTGTCCATAAAGGTAATGAACAGAACCGGTGACAAAGGGCAGCCCTGGCGGAGTCTAACCCTCACCGGGAACAGGTCCGACTTACTACCGGCTATGCGGACCAAACTCACGCTCCTCTGGTATAGGGACTGAATGGCCCTTAACAGAAAGCCACCCACCCCATAGCGTTCCCCACAGGGTGCCCCTGGGGACACGGTCACAAGCCTTCTCCAAATCCACAAAACACATGTGGATTGGTTGAGAAAACTCCCATGCCCCCTCCATCACCCTTGCAAGGGTATAGAGCTGGTCCACAGTTCCACGGCCAGGACGAAAACCACATTGCTCCTCCTCTATCTGAGATTCAACTATCGATCGGACCCTCCTCTCCAGTACCTTGGAGTAGGCCTTTCCAGGGAGGCTGAGGAGTGTGATCCCCTATAGTTGGAACACACCCTCAGGTCACCCTTCTTAAAGATGGGGACCACCACCCCGGTCTGCCACTCCACAGGAACTGCCCCCGATGACCACGCAATGTTGCAGAGACGTGTCAACCATGACAGTCCTACAACATCCATAGCCATAGATGGAATAACCCAGTGCATTTAACATAACACTGCATTTTTTAAAATGGGTTGAAATATAACATGTTGGTGGAGCTGGATTCCGACTATCGGTATGGTCCCCTCCCCGCAGCTGCAGCTCGCATCTCTGATCGCGGCGCCTGTCTGCTACGCGGCTGCCGATTTGTGGAGCTCTCGGGAGACCTCTGTGTTCCACCTGGCTTTACCCAGCGGTCAGCCCGGCGTATCTCTGACTCAGAAGCTCTGGTGTTGTGTGCAGTTATCTCCGGTTGTAGCTAGGTAGCTACCTCCATTAGCTTAGCTCCCACCTCCGCGTTAGCTTTGGGTTAGCTTGTAGCTACATTGCTTCAGTTTGACGGGTGTCATCACTTGATCCCAGCCTTACAGCCCCTCCCTCAGCTCCACCTCTTTTCCCTTTTTTGGAATTGTCTGGGTTTGACGGAACCTGTGACACGGTCAAAATGGCGGTGGTGGCCACCTCCCATTTTTCTTCAAAAACGTGTTATTGGAGCCTGTGGAAACCCATTGTCCAGTATATATGTCAATGGTTGTTCCCAGCAAATGTCCGTGAATTTATATTTACACACACACACACACGCACGCACGCACGCACGCACGCACGCACACACACACACACACACACACACACACACACACACACACACACACACACACACACACACACACACACACACACACACCAGGAGAAAAAGAGATAGAAAAATATATATGATTATTTCAATAGGATTTTGATTATTTTTAATTATCATTATTTTAAATTTCATTATTAGTTTTTTTGTATCATTTTTTTCAATACACCGACTAATGAAGCTTTATCTGTACATGATTGTTTTGCACTCGTCGCTTTGAACAAAGTCCCCTTTGATTTGAAATCCCTCCTCACCTCTTTGATGTCTGTCAGAGAGGCAGAATGTCTGCCGAGCTGCTGCACCTTCTCCTGGGGGGTCAGTCTGGGAGACGCGTGGCCGCTGGTGGCCATGTTGGAACCATCGTCGAAGATGGTGTGGAAGTGTCGCACCAGCTGCTCAACCATCAGTACCTGGTAAGGGTAGTCCACCAGCGAAGACAAGGACACCTCAGCATCTATCTGCCGTGGTTTCACCATCGTCGGGCCGAAGATGATGCCTAGGTTGCTGGCGGTCATTTTGTTCTCCTCGGCCTGTTCGGTCACTCTGTGATGGTGAAGAGTGAAACATGAACAGGAATAAAATTCTAAAATTATTTGATCAGACGTATTAAACTGGTTCAGTGAGGGTTTAACAGTTCTACTAGTTCCTCCTATGCTTTGAGGAAGTATCTGTTTCCCTTTGTGTGTTATGAGGAAGTTTTCATATCAGTGTTTAAGTAAAAAGATCAGCAAACAGAAGTTTAAACGACGGACCAAATCTGGGTTTTCGCTAACAGCCCTTACCTGTTGAGATGAGCGATGATGTGTCTCAGAGTCCTGTAGTTGGCTGCGGGCAGCTGGTGGAGCAGCTCTCTGATCTTCGACAGGACTGTGCTCATCTGGATGCTTGGGCTGGTTTTCTCTTTCGTCTGGGTGCCCTGATGTTTGACAGCCTCCTCCACTACCACCCTCTGGCACTCTTTGGCTAAGCCAATAAAGTTGTTGTAGAATCGAAATGTGATCAGTGGCTCTGGTAGCTTTTGGGAATAAAGCAAATGTGTGTTTAACGATCTAAGCAGTGACATCAAGTTCCTACAATTTTATATGAGAAAGTACATCTAAATAGCTAGAAAATGAATTAATAAGGTGTTGCCTTCCAAACATAATAAACTGTCAGTAAGAATTTGAGGAGCACCTGTCGCAGGTAGAGTTTGAGGACGTTGCTGATGTCATGAGGTGAGAGATCGGACAGTTCCACCAAGTCCTTCCCGTTTTCAAATGCCTGGCAAAGCTTCTCGACACGTAATTTGGCACCATTCACACGATAAATACCCTACAGCGAAGGAAAACGGGCAACAGGAGAGTCTGTGATGAGATCAACACAAGATTTCTGATTGTGAAAGGAGCATAAATACCTTGATGTTGAGGGCTCGACTCTCAATTTCAGATGTGCACTTTTTGATTATAAAAGGAATCCCATCAGGGCTGTTTTTTGCTGCTTGGGCAAAGTCGATGCCAAACAGCTGCAGCCGGCCTTGGAGCTTTTTGTGACCACACTGGATAGCCAGAGTCTCCAGACACTTCTTATGGCAAGCCAAGGTGCACTAGCAAAACAAAACAACACAAAACAAAACTTGAACACACATACACACCAACTAGCTTCCACATTTAGAGGTGCGTCTGTACCTCTTCACACTCAGCCCCGTGGAACACAACCAGACTGTCACACTCTCTGCACTTCGAAGGAGCTCGCAGCTTCCGCAGCTTGTGGGTCTGAGCCGCCTTTGACAATTGCGTGTTTCTGAACGGACCGGGAGAGCTCGCCGTCTCGATCACCATCTCTGTCAGACCTGACAAACACAGGACACTTGGCAGTTTTAGAAAAGTGAAACAAGATTTTTCAGGCCTGACTGAAACCTTTTAAAGCTAACCCTGAACGATGTGTATAAAATTAGGCTAAATTTAAAGCAGTTTCTAAATGAAAAGAACACTAAATTATTCTGCAGAAACCTCTGAAACAGCAAACTTTACTCCACTGAAATGATCTCACGAGTATTGAGCAGTACTCTCACACTAGTTTTCCTTCCCTGCCCGAACTCCTCTGCAGACACAAGGCTATATTTAGCAAGGATGTCATAAAACTGCCTGATCTGGAGAAGACACACACACACATACACACACACACACACACACACACACACACACACACACACACACACAAAAAGAACATATTCATACAGACGGAACACAAGCACCCACCGTTGTCTAATGGAGAAAGAGGCTCCCTCTCATCCAGATCGTCGGCTGAGGACATCGTCCCGGTGGAAGGTGTTCTGGGCAGTCGGCGCTTAAAGTCACCTGCAAAACAAACCCAGAAACATTACCAACTGACATTAAATTACAAGTTCCACTTCACACAAAGTTTAATGTGGCATCTTCTACCGGGGCTGGCTGTGGGAGAGTCCATGGACCTGGATTCACTGCTGCCTCCGGCGCTCTCTGAATCACTGCACATCCCGCCCTGACTGCCCTGGCTGCTGGAGGCCCAGGCTCTCAGCGGGCCCTGGCTCCTCAGGGCTGCTAAAACACACAAACACACACCTCAAGTCAGCTAAACGACAGATGCTTGCTCAGTGACAACCTTTACCCGGGCAGTCATGTGCATTTATGAGTATGCAGCATCCTATCTGAGCTGTTTTAGTCCTAAAATAAAGCATTGCCGTGACTCAGAAGACAGGATTAGCTCTCTCAGGGACTGATATAGAAACAAGTGTGTCTGCAGGCTGCTCAGATTATAATGGAAACACGGTGAAATTCATACAAATGTTAGAACTCAAACCTGTTATATCCACACTGCTGTTGGACCTTCTTTCACCGATTTTTGCGGGCCGGTCCACATCGTCTCCACTTGGAACGTCACAGGAGGTAGCGGAGGCCTGAGACAGGTTGCCGTGGGAGGAGTAGGCACTGCCCTGGGACTTTTTACTGAGCACAAACCTGGACAAATCAAGTCAGCCTTTAGGGTTTGATGTCACACATTTACTGGTAAGAATCTCTTCATATTTCCATCATTCTGCCTTTTATCATAAAGTTGTGACAAGGCTGTCTAATTACCTCACTATAAACAGATCATTTTTGCTCTTATTTTAATGTATTTATATCTTTTCATGAATAAAACGTGACAGCATGTTAACGAGTGCATAAGGCAAGAAGAAAAAGTGAAAGAAGTCCAGTCAGCAGATCACTGTGACGACTCTAACAGAACAAAACTCTTCTACGATAATGAAACGAGTCTTTGTTCCAGCAACATCGTTAACCCCACCGCTGACTCGGCTTTGAAATCAAAATATTGCTTCTCTTCTTGGTGAAAATAAGCAACTGTGTGTGGGAAGCTGGCTCCTAGCTTTCACAACCAGACTAGAACGCTAAAGGCAGCTCCAAACAAGAGCCAAACTCTCACGCTCATGATCTTTCCTGTTGCATTCTCTCTCACACACACACACACACACACACACACACACACACACACACACACACACACACACACACACACACACACACACACACACACACAAAAACACACACGCACGCACGCACGCACGCACACACACACACAGAGTGAAGGAGAGAAATGTAACACAGCCTCTGTCTCTACCTCTCAGTGTGACTCACAGCTGTTTACCAAAAGAAGAATTTAACAACTCTGAAATTGGAGGAACAGCCTTTCAATATGTTGAGAAACGCCATCCTCTACAAGGCAAATCTGATCCAAGGTATTTTTAAAGGCACACAAGGCAGTCTTGTTTGCTTTTAGCACCCCCTAGGGTCTGTTTAGTAGAACCAAAACCAAAATTTATCTCCTCGCTCTGCGTTCCTCTTTAACATCTTAATCCAACAGCTTAAACATCTCCTCAGCCTTCATTGGTGTCTACAGGAGCGGTTCATCACTAAATCCAACAACTCAGCTGTGTTTGGGATCTAAAACATGCAGGAAGCATGCTGGAGGCAGACTGCAGCACCGAGTATGTCAGCTCAATTTATTTTTAATTCCAACAGACCAGACAGGCACTCTGAAGTTGTAACTGCGGTATTCTGGCCACAGGGGGCGGTGGGGGTCTGAGTGACATCTTATTAACCCTGTAAAGGGTCATTTAGCACATACTGGCTCAAGAAAATGATTTATGAATATGAAAAAGTTGCAAAGCATCCCTTTAAGGCAGGGGTCAGCAGCGGCTCTTTCATCCATCTGATGCAGCTCTCTGCTTGTAAAATAATTAATGAATATTTCATTAAAACATATTTACTTTACTGCATTCATTTTTATCTGTATGCCAATTCTAAATGTAAAGACAGTCTGCGTAAACCACAGGTCCAACGGCTGACAGGTCACCTGTTTGTGCATAATCAGATGTCTCTATAGGAGCTTTCTGAGCTGGAGAGGATGTGAGATTCTGGACGTCTCCTCAGACAGGCTCCTGGATGTGTTGTCACGTTGGAGGCAGGAACAAGTGCTATTCAGCCAAAGTTTCGTAATCAGGGAACATTTTCTAAGTGACAAGTCTCTCCGAGAGACGGGGTTTGGAAAACACTCGCTCCAGTGGGAGGAATCTCCCCGCATGGCTCTGGTTCTGCGACACGCTCCAAGCCCCTCTCCACACCTTCAGCTCACTGTCGACCTTACGTGTGCGCTGACAGCGAGCTGCGCGGAGCTCAGTGTCCAGCTCAGATGTTCTGATGGGAATCTTTTCTTGATTGGTGTAGCTACCTCCGCGATGTGCGTAACGATGAAAATATCAGCGCGTCTGCAGCGTTGAGGTTTCTCAGTCAAAATAAATGACCAAATAAGGAAATGTCCCGTCATTGTGAACCCTGCCATTTAACTGTTTTGCATTCTTGTGAAGACTGTTGCAAACAGGAACATTACACTTGATAACACCAGAGCCATGCGCACTACGCCGTTATCCCCATCTCTGTAAATGAGGCAAAAACAAACTGATTGGATCCTTTTCTTACCTTTTCAACATTGTTTAATGTAAAGTTTAGTTCAGCACAAAGTTTAATTACAACAACCCAACGAGACAGAGCCTGGATTTGTATTCTGAACAGTTTAAACATGTTTTAAAAGGAGACGCGTGTGACGCGTCAAAAAGCGTCACCTGCTCAACATTAAACCACTAATAGGGTGAAAAATATCAAAGTACTGTCGACACAGACGGGCGACAAGTTCTGGGTCAGTTTAATACAAACTGTTTTATTTGTTGTCTTCGGTTGAAAGACAACTTTAAGGTACATGAGCGAATGGCATTGGTGGCTGTCACCTGCTGTGATCGGTTAAAGCAGCACTCTGCTGTCTGAGGGTAGGCCCCGCCCACAACGCCGCGGCTGCTGCGGTGTTTTCATTACAGTGGGAAGCGGGTAATAATGGCTCTCTGATGGGAAAAGGTTGCCGACCCCTGCTTTAAGGCGACGAGAATCACAACATAATGATGTGTGTGTCAGCCCGGCTCGGTGAAACACATACTGTGACGACAAAACCTGCCCTGATAAAACACTCAAGCTTTGTGTTTTGCAAAATCAAATATCTCTAGCCCTGTCTTTCGCTGATTTTCCCATTAATTATTGGAGAATTTCCAGAATCTCACCGTGCACTCAGAGTCCTTTTTACCTGGAAAAGTCAGAGCTGGAGTGGGAGCGGAGGTGCTCTACAGGCAGATTTCTGGGCAGGTTTTGGACGAACTTAGCGTAGCATCCTCCTGGTTCGTACAATTTGGTGCTCTCACTCAGCGCCTGGAAGTGGTCAGGGAGAGCCAAGGTTTGAGCCTGCTGCATCTGAAACCAGTTCACCGTCACCTGCAAACACAAAAGAAAGAGAGAGTCGGTAAAGAGCACAAACAAAACAAAAAAAAAAAAAAGCACAGAGAGACAAAAAATTTCATGTAAGTGTTTTTATTTTATAAATTTTTTTCATTCTTTAAAGAAATAAAAATCCGAACCCCCAGGCTGGTGAAACTAGACATGCTGATCACCAGCAGTGTTCTGCTGGGAAACCTTTTTCTGATATTAAGGATGTTGGACTAAAATCTCTGAACGCAGCAGCAGAACAAACACACCACAGATCTCGTGGCCAAAGAACGACCCAAGAAACACATTTAAAGATCCAAAGGCGTCGACCCGCTTTCATGTCTCAGATTTCCTTTTGGTAACGATTCGTACAAAGGCAGCCCGCAGCAACACGAGTCAGGATGTTTTAACATTTATTGTGTGTAGGTTTCCTCTCTTGAATAATTAATGATCAAATAAATTGGGATTCTTACAGCTTTGAGTGTGAGGTCACACTGGAAGACCATCTCTCGGATCTGTGTGAGGATTGTCCTCTTCACGTTGGCCAGATCCATTTTCCTGACGTCTGTGTCGGCCACGCAGCTCTGGTACTGGTCCTGGGCCTCCTCAGCCTGCCCCGAAACATTCCATACAAAACAGATTAAGAATAAGGAAACTATTCTAAATCATTATCAATGGGATTGTTCTCCTTTTGCCCACCTTCTGCAGAGCCTCCTCCTCGAGTTTCCTCTTCTTCTCCATCTGCTTGTTCCCGGCGATGGGCTGTTCCTCCATGGAGCGGTTTTTGGAGGAGTGGGCCCTTTGGTACTCCTCTCTTCTCTGGGTGTTCAGCGCTCGAGCCTTACGCAGGGTCGTGTCAGCCTCTTGCTGGATAAGCCATATAGCAACACAATGTATGCACCGGTAACCATGGAAACGACCAGTTGTGGAACTGTCAGTCTAGCATAATGTAACCTATAAACAACTATACAATAATTATCTGTAATGAGACCTTCTTCTACCAACCATTTTCTTCTGTTCTCTTTGCCACTGCTCCTTCATGTCCTTCCTCAGCTTGTCCAGTTCATTCTTGCGAGCCAGAAGAGGCTGAGAATAAATAAAGAGATAAACCACAACAGCTCTACATGAACGAAGAAAACAACTGGGTTGTTTGTGTTTAGAACGGCCAGTTAAAATAACAAAACAGGCTAAAATCAAGCCTACTGAAACCAGGTGTTTTAAACAGTTGGCGCAAACTGAGCAACACATGCTTTAAGGTTTGAGTAACGAGTTGAAATGCCCCACAAAGGGTACATTTTACCTTTTCTTGCCACTTTTTACCTGCATAAATTTATTTGTTTGAAGAGCCACTGCAGTGTGAATGAGCAGCTGGTTATAATCGATGTCCCTCTTGAACGTGGAGACGTAGACGTCACTGAATGGCATGTAGTCCTTGAACAAATGCAGGAGAAATTACGTTCATATACATATTCAGCACAAGGGTTGAGCATTGTTTAATTTGAACGATTCAGATTCCAATTCCTCGTTTCGAGTCCGATTCCTATCGATTCCCGAATCACATTCTTTCAAGTGGCAGGATGTAAAAACATTAAATGTTTTAAACGAGCCAGCCAACCACGGGTATTACTCGATGAAATAATCTGAACTTAAACATTAATTTTAATTCAATGAACAATAAAATGCATTTAGAACAGAAACATGTTTTCAAAAAGAAAACCCTTTCTGACCGCAGCCCAACTATGGGAACTGAAGGAGTCTCTAGGATGGGAGGTTAATGTCTTCAACACAACCAGAAAGTCCAGCTGTTTTCACCTAAAATGCTCAGGATGATCATGTCCAGGATGACACCCACACCTATGTGCTGCAGCAACCATTCAGTCAGAAGAGAAACAGAAGCTTAAATGTAGCTGCTGTCAGTAACAATCTGATGGATTAAAAACATTAAAACTCATAACAGACTAAATAGGTCAAAGGAAGAAAAAAAAATCTAAATGTTTGCATGTTGTGAGATTTATTATCCTGTATGCTCTAGTGGCCAGAACCCGGTGTGGTCCACCGCAGAGGGAGGCTGATCTAGCACGATGACTATCTATTTTACAGGTTATTGCTCAGCCTTCTGACGGCCACGCCCACACAGACAAGTGTTGGTGATTGGCTGCGTTTAACTGTTGATGCTCCATGTGTTTTTATTTCTGCAGTGAGCCTAACTCACCTCACATCGCCTGGAGTTTGTTCTTTAAAACTTATATCAAATCTACTGTGCTGATGCATTTTAACAAGCTTCCTCTGTGCCGTATTTTTCGCTGCAGGATGCAAAGTTTACATCATGGAGTACAAGTTCTGCGCAGTGTGAGGGTAGGGACAGGGGCGCAGATCACATTGCCAAATGTGATGCAAGGTCTCTGTGGGCTGCAGAGTAGCAGCAGACAGGTGGTGTGATCAGCTCTGACAGTGTTGATCAGAAATTGCAGATCATGTTTTTTCACGGCGATCTGCCACAGATTCTTGTTCCGGTTGGCAGCCTAGGAACTGAAACTAAAAAAAAACTTGAAAAATTCTGGTTTAAAACTGACAGTTTGTCCCGTTTCAATCGAAGCTTGATGCTAAATCCTATTCCCACCGTTCCTTCAAATGAGTTGTAATGAATATGAAATCAGCATTAGGTGTATGTTAACGTTACCTGTTGGCTGGCCAGTGTCTTCGCCGTCTCGGCCATTTTGGTATAGCTTTTAGCATAGTCGATATCTGAGAGAGGAAACGAAACAGCTATGATAATAAACAAAGCCAATATAAAGCAGAATATCTGTTTGTGGACATAGTTGCATCTCATAAGCTGCATAAAGCCATAAATAATTAGCATTTTCAGGTATGATGAAAAACTTTTGTCACTAATTCAAAGCTGATGAATTAAAAAACGTAATAAAGATGAAGAAAATAGCTTTTTTTTTTTCATTTTCATGTTTTGCTTCTTTACACTTTTATATAAATGTTTCATTGTTTTTGTGATCTGATAATAAATTAAATTAACCAAGCAACTGCTTTTCTAGCCCAAACCCTGAAATAAAGTCCATTACAGGGGCGGCGTTAGGCCCGGCTACTTGGGCTCAAGCCCCGAATCTTTAATGAAAAGCCCCGGATCGCTCAATTTTTTTTTTAGCATTTCTCTCATTAAGTCTAAAAGCTCAGTACCATTTTATAATTAAATTATTAAAATTAATGCATATTAAACGCATAAATCTTTATAGTCATACAGACAAAGTAATAAAAAACAAATAAACTTATTTATTTGTCATTTATAAAGGTAAAGTAAGACTTGAATTCCTAATATTAAAGCTTTAAATAAAAAAGGTGTTTTAAAATTCTGCTATCATTTAGATTAGAATCGAAAATCTGCTTTTATTTTAGGAACAAGTTCATTGTTTTGCATCCAATAGGTTAAGGAAATTCAGGTTACATTCATCACTGTGAGTATAGGAATCTTTTCCAAACTGAATATTTTCTTCTTTTATTTAACCAAACTTGGAAAACTCTAAAAACAAAACAAACACATTCCAAGAGTGTAAAAGAAACCTGCCTCTCATCTTTTCTTAACCCTCTCGGGCTCAAAATAAGTTTTCATAAAAGGACGAACAACTAAGTCCTTCAGGGGTACTTCTGAGTTAAAACATGCTCATGAAACACGTGTGTGGAGTAACCAGGTAGGTAGGTTTTAACTGTTGCAAATCTGCAACGCCGGCCTCCAGAGGGTTAAATCTCTAATCTCATTAATGCCTCACCCATGGCTGCTCGTTTTTCCATCCATCCCAGAAGGTCTTTGATGTATTTGGACCATGCCTTAGCATAGAGTAGAGCCGACTCCACCCCACTGTCATTCTTCAGCAGGGTTAGGTCTACTTCCTCCTCTCTTGACCGTGACAGCTCAGGCTCTGTGATGTCAGCAGAGGACACAGATGAAGTACAAATACAATACCCCAAAGCTGGATTTGTGTATTTCACTTCCACTTTCCACACATGTGGGAAGGTAAATGTTCAAAACAAAAGGAAAACAGAACAATGTCAGTGGGAACTGCAAAGGCAGTAACTGTTTTATGCAACCACCCAAGCCACCAGGCATGTGATTTAGCACAAACGCGTGTATTTCCCTAGCCTGGCCTGCCAGACTCCTCCTCTGTTTAGTTCTGCATGAGTCTGGCAGGCCAGGCTAGTATTTCCCCATCCCACACAAAACTACTCTCAACAAGGAACGTCACATATGTGAGGACAGAAAGGGAAACAAGTGCCTAGCATGAAAAGATCAGCAGAAATAATGGGTTGAAGCTGAGGTTTGGGGCGAGTCTACAACTGGGATTAAAGAGTTCAAGGACTAAATCACTCTCAGGCAGCTGACCCACGAGCTGCAAAGCAACCCCCAAAAGCTTTGTAACAAAGCCGTCATTAGCTGTCAGGTTTCAGACTGAAGCTATCCTATCACGCAGCAATCAAACACCTACCCACAAGACGACTCCCGTCTAGAACGTAGCCCTCAGGATCCACAGAGAGGTTGTCAAAGGACTGTGGAAACGACATTCCAGATTAAAAAGCAGGAAAATCAAACGTACAATCAGCGTCACACATCAGTAGCAGCTGGGTTTTAACACCCCAATTAGGTGCAGAAAAAGCAAGTCTTTGAGTTTGGGTTTTTATTTGAGGTGGGGTAAAATTGCTGCTATTAGTGCAGCCTTTAGAGTGCCGACGTGTTTCAGAACAAAGGCAAAAGTAAACATGTGTGGCCTAAAACCAGAACGGTTGGTGTCTCACCCTGCTTCTCCTGGTCTGGGGGATCCCCAACCCTGAGCTGCTGTCCACATCTCCCATAAGGAAGTCAGAAACTCTGCAGATGTATACACATAAACGTGACTGGGTTAGTTTGGGAAACAGTCTGAAAGGCCAATCTATTCTAATGAATTTAAATTTGTTTTAAAATGCAGATATAGATAATGGCGGGCCTAAGAAGACCAACAAACTACTGTCCTCTGGGCTAGAAACACTTTATTTGGCTGTGGCAGAAAGAATAATAAAATGGTGTTGAAAACAAGTACTGTACTCACACATTGCCAAACGTGAATGCCAAAATGTCAATAGACGTGTGTATCTCGCCGAATTTAGCTTGTTTGTTTTCTGGGTTCACTTCCTTGAAGTTAATGCCTGTGGAGGTGATAAAACACGTTAAAACGTTGAGGGGGGAAAGGAATGACTAAACAGCCTTTGGGTACTTCATCCTTCAGCGGTCAGGCTTGTGTGTGGCTGGACAATACAACAATGAAATGATATAAATAAAGAAAACAGGCTGACTCCATTTAAAAGCTAACAATGATGCAGATGGTTGCCCTCCAGCTGAACCAGTTGACTTTAGCAGGAATCTGTTTGTTACTTTTACAGACTTTTTGACTCTGAATGATGTCCAGCGTCATTCAGTAGTTCCACAGCTTCGAATGTGTCACCGAAAATTAAACAGATAACAAAACAAACGCATAAAAACCAGATTTCCAGTAAAAGGTGTCGAAGATGATGAAGCCTTTTCGTCTTCCTACCCACTCAAAATGTCCTCCTGGAAAAGCTTCAAAGGTGGAAGATTCAAGGGCTTTTCAGAAACAATCCCAAATTCTTCCCCCTGCATCTAAAAGTGATAAAATCCTCTGGTCCATTGTCCATGCCGATTGTGCACCGAGAAGGTCGCCTCAGCTCTGAGAAGCCATCAGAGCTCGTCAACATGCGAAGGAGGTTTTCTTCTCAGAAACATTTGTAGAGAGAACCAACGACACAGCCAGTGAAATCCGACCGAGCTGAGCACTTCCTGTCTGCCCCGCAACAGGAAACACTCACAGAGCTTCGATTCTGACACGCATAAAGATACAACCATGACAGCTCTTACCTCTCCGCCGCCTCCACCTGGCCTTTTGATCTACAAAAACGACCAGAAATCTGAAGCATGATGGAACAGAAACTGGGAACTTAAACAGTTCCAGCTTCCGGAGTGTTTTGTGGCTTTTTTCTGCTCCATTTTCTCTTCATGAGAGTAACTTTAATCCATGTCAGAGGTGGACGAGGGGTTAATCAAGTCCTGAGAGGATGATGGCGTGGCATCCTGGGTGAGAAGGACAGTGCGTTCCAGGGAGACACCAGAAGAGAGGAGGTGCGGTGCGAGCCTCCCTGTAGCGCACCTCCCTATCTCTGAATGCGTGCGTACAACTCGGTTCTGACTTCTTCCTCAGGACATCCTGTGGGTCTCTAACAATGATTCTAGCGCTCAGCAACTCCCCTCCCTCCTCAGCCATGGCTGAAATTTGGAAACTGCATCATTTAAGTATATGACCTATTGTTTTCTCATGACTGTGATGATTAATAAATAAAATCATCCCATAACCCCTAAAACAGGCTACGTGTGCAAGGAAAAGGAATGCAGCATAAAATATATCTAAATGAGGAAGTTAACGTTGTTACTGCAATGCCCTGCAGCTTTGCACGAAGAGAAGTTGACAACAAGTACTTGGTCAAAATGTGACCCTGCAAAAAATATATATATATATAAATAACTTGACTTTTCCAGGCCAGGTGGCACAGACTGAGAGAAAGCAACACATGCTGCTTCTATCCAGAGTGAAACTTTTGATCCTGACCTTAACACGTTTGGAACAATTTGGATCAAATGTGAAAATTTCAGAATAAAACATAAAAACAATAGCAGGAAATGGCTCGAGTGAATAGTGTGCCATCTAAAACTAGTTGGACAACCATGTGTTTGGAGGAGAAGCTTTTCTGGCAGCAGTGCAAATGCCCCAGGTGTCATGACCAACCTTCAAAGACTGAGACTGAGGCAGAAAGAGGTGCATGAGGTCTGTTATCTTCTGAAGGTTTGAGTCTTCCTCTGTGATGTCTCACTGATTCATCCGCTTCTTCCTGCAACTCAGTTACCCGCTGGCCACGAGGGACAGTCCATCAAGCCAGTCAGTTGATGGAAGGCACCCCCTTGTGGAGAGTCAAATGTTTTAATCTGACTTATTAATTACAGCTTTTATCAGGAGATGAAATTCTGCTTGCCCCCATGGTTGTGACATCAGTCCCCTTTGTGTGATGATTTAAAAGAAGGTTCATTCCAAGTTTTTTCTATCAGAGACACTTATTGCTGCATCGTTCTTCTATCAGGTGACTTTGTGTCGTTTTAAAGTTGGTTCTTAACTGAGCCGGTAATTCATTTTGGTTAATCTGGAGTTTTGCTTTGTTTTCTTAAAGCTAAACTCTGCCAATGCATCACGTAAACAGTCTACAGAAGGCAGGACCACATTCTTAGGGAGCATGTCATCTCAGAGGCAGGGCAGGTGATCAGAAGGACTAAATCCCTCACGGCACAGGGAGAGACGAGAAATGGAGAAAAGTGGATGAGCTTGACTGAAAAGAAGGCCTCCGATGTTGAAAACGTGGAATGAAAATTACAGGCATGAAGCCTCCGCTGGGGAGGGATGAGCTTATGAGCCGAGGTTCCCTTTAGGTTTGTGCTTAACTGAAACGTCTCCTTTTAGAAAAACGTCTCAAAAATTGTAAAAATGGGGAAATATTCTTTCAGGACGACTCTTTCCAAAACTGGAAGTGTGACGCACAATTCTGTCCTTGTCTAGAGACGCAACAAGAAGATCTACAAAGATATGACACGTAAGCATTATTTGTGGCTGCATATCTGTCGCTGTTGACTCACCTTTGACTTTAGCAATGACCATACCAGCGGCTCCAAGGATGTCCACTGAGTTGAGGGTCTGGTGTTTGCTAATGACGGTCTTCAGGACACGGATTAACTCGGCCAAACGTTCTTTCACCAAATCCTGAAGACCTTCCAGGTTCTCTGATGAGACAAAAAAGGAGATACATTAATGTCTGCTTTTATTCACTTAATAAAAAAAGATTATTAATGCAAATGTGTGCTGGCTGACAATATTAAACATTAGAATCATTCAAATATGCCAGATATTATACCTATGATGTTATGTGTAGCATTACCTAACTCAAAACATTTACACCCAGATATTTGTATGTTTCAAATGTTAAAACTAGTTCCAAATTCCCTCAAATAAATCAGTACAAAAAATCTGTTTAATTTGCATAAAAGCCTCCAGCAGAGAGGTGAAAGAGAAATGAGACGGCTGTGGTTCAGAGAAGGTGACAAAGTGCACACAGTTGGTGTGGTGAAATGTTTTTTTTTCTTAGTTATTTGGCTTCCTCCAGGCAGAGTGACACCTCATACACCGGAAAAGGTGTGTATCTTAAACATGTGGAGTTATCAACCATGATCTGGAGTTCAACAACTGCAAAAGACATTTACAGCCCTTTATTTAGCCATTGACACACAAAAATACTGCAGATTTCATCTGAAAATGGTCCAAAGTGAATCAATTTGCTCAACTAGTTACGTATAAAAAGACAGTTAGACATGAAACTGACTGACGCGGCACACATGGAAACAATTATGTAATCATATGTTTCTCCCAGCAGGCAGCAGACAGTAAAGTAGATCAAGCAGGGTTTCTTCAACACCAGTGAGGTTACACAAGATGACAGAGGGAAGAAAAGAATGTACAAAATGTTTCTAGATTAGCCCTTCTCGCTACTTTTTCAACCATATCGCACTCTTGTCAGTCCCTCTGCTATGAACGGCATCTTTTCCCCTTGGACCAGACCTAGAAGTTTAAACAAAAAAACATTTTTAAAGCTATTTGTTTTTTAGGTTTTGTCATTTCAACAAAACTTTCCAGAAGTTGTTTAAAGTCCATTCAAGATCAATAAAGACCAAAATCAAAATTTTTATTACTACTACTAGCATCTAGGGCTGCTCAATTAATCGAATTTTAATCACGATTACGATCTGAGTTTTGAACGATTATAAAAAACAAAACAAGCCGATTATTTGCTCCTCCCACAGTGTTGCCAACTTGGCAACTTTGACGCTATTTCTAACAGCTTTTCAGACCCCCTTCTTGACTTTTTAAATCTTAAAAGTACCTAGCGAACACCTCAGAAACATCTCTGGTAACGCTTAACTACTTTCTGGATAACTGTCGTCGACGTTTCCTGCTGCAGGTTAGCTTAACACTCCGCCTGCGCTCCCGACCGTTCTTCAGGACATTAGGAAAGGGAATGATGTAGTGATGTGTCGGTCGCTAAAGAAACAGCTCTCAGAGCCGGCTCCTTGTTGGATTAACCAGAGTGAGTGACACACACACCGTACCTGCGGACTTCTGAGCCGCTAAAAACGGCTAAATGTGCGCGTGTGGCACGCTAAACACACGTTCAGCTTGCCCTGTTTGCTGTGAGACCGGGTTGGGGGGTGGGGGGTGCAGCTGTGGTTGGGACAATTATTACATTAACTGATGGACCTGTAAATAAATAGTTTATAAATAAGGTAGAAATAAGTTCCTCACGCTGATAAATAATGACTAATCTCTCTGAGGACACGGTGCTAGTGCACTCTCCTACAGCACCTTGACACGACTAAATAAATGTTATGCAACATTTTGTGAACATCAATTTATTTACATTTATTTGTTATAAATGCCACTGTATAATTCTTGCTGTCAGTATTTGCAAGATATTGGTATTTGGGTCTGTACTGGTTAGACTTAAATGAGTTAAACCAAGGTCTATTGCCCTTGGGTCATAAACTATGAGCTATAAGTATATTGGTCTTTTTAAACTGAGAATCAGGAGTTATTTTAGTGATCATCTTGTTTCTTTTTTTTTTGTTTTGTCCTGATTGTGCCCTGAACAATTTTATGACTGAATAAAAACAAATAAAATCAACATAAATAGAAAAATCGTCCTAAATAATCGTGATCTCAATTTCAGTCACCATAATCGTGTTATTGTTTTTGCCATAATCGAGCAGCCCTACTAGCATCAAAACAAAGATGCAAGAGGGGGAATCTCCTTCCTGCTATGATTCAAGCTAATCAGCGTTAGAAGCTGGCACAAGACAAATGGTGGGCACACATCTCACTTGTTGCTTTGGAAGAAGCGGGGAAGAAATGTCATCTGGTCTTCATCAAGGCGAAGCAAGAGAGCAGCAGGGTGAGACGGAGGACTGAATTTACTGGAGAGCAACAGATCTGCAGAGGGAGTATAAAGGAAAGCTGTGTGTGTGTGTGTGTGTGTGTGTGTGTGTGTGTCCTGCTCAGTTTTACATATACAGCAATTCAAGTGACTGGTGTAGTCATAACACCACAGATAAATGAGTGATTTTCCTTTAGCATCATGTGAACTTCTTCTGTATCCAGTCTGATTAGGTACCAGCTACCTGACAGGCAGAGGTCAGCAACACCTCAGCACACTTTGGAGATCTTCAGCAAGAGTCCTCTTTATTATAACCCCCGCCCCTGTCCTCTAGATTTAGAGACTTGGCTAGCAGGCATGATTTTGGTCCATTGGAGGAAATCACAAACTCCACACAGAAAGGATGCAAACGGGAGTCAAATCTGCAACCTCCCTACCAACTGCTCCACCATGCAGCCCACTGATTCATTATTAGCATATCTGAACCCGGCCCAATGAAAAACACACCTGGGAAGTACAATCTTGCATCACAGGGGAAATACTGAAGGCATTACTATAAAATCATAGCAGCAACGTTGTTTTGGATCGCCCTTTTCCTTTTCTCATGAAAAGAATTTAATTAGATCAGTCTGCTCTTCAAAGAAGCAGAGGAGGTGCACAGTGTGAGGTAATACAAGTAGCTGTGATGTTTTGGCAACAGATAAATGACCCAGTCCAGGCTCTTTTTTTAATCCTGTGTTTCTTGTCACCAACTTACAGTTATCACCAATGTATATCAATCAGTGAAGCACCACATTGAATTGGAATAAACGGAGACCAAGAAATTCAGTTAAAGGCAGCAAAAAGTGCCCTTGTGCACATTAGCGCTACAATTTGTGCAAAAACTTCATGAGCAGTTTTGCTGCAAAAACAAATAAGAGAAATAAGGATACCTTTTTCTAATTGCACAACTGTGTTTGTGGGTATAAAAGCAAATCACAGCTGAGAGACAGCAGGTATAAAGTTAGTCATGCTGCAACAAAATGTTATCAAGTAGTACACAGGAATAAATGGGTTAGTGTGGGAGGCCGCTCGATGTTTTGGGAGTGATAACAGAACCCAGGCAAATGTTTTCCTTAAGTTATAATAATTTAGTGATTGATCCAAAACAAGTTCATGAAGTTTCAGGTACAAAATCCCTTTAGCATACAATTATTTTAGCTGATTTATTCTGGACCTTTTCAGTATCTTCCAGAAGGAGCCATTTCAGGGCTCTGTCACTTCCAGAAAACAGTCTGGAGCTGGCCACACCCACCCCTTCCCCATTCAGTGTGCTATTGACCCTTTGCATGTGACATCATGCTGCTTATGAGACCATCCTCTACGCCATGATGGACGGCAGAGAACCTGTTTACACTCGTTGAAACTCCTGTGAAGCTAAAGAAAGAAGCCCGTTTGTAGCCTTTCATTCTTTAATTCAGTTCATTTCACAGTTAAATTGTAATAGTTTACGTTGCAGTTGTCTGCACAAACAGGCAAAGGTAAACTCGACTCATCCATTTTTTAATAACTTTGATGAAGACTGAAGAAGGCGATGGACCACAGCTGTCAATCAAAAGGATCAGCTGCCCTCAAAATATTTTCGGATCCGTAGCAAACACGTTTTACCGGATAAGAATAACGTTTGTATATTTCATGAGGAGGACAGGGACTGACTGTGATGGACCTGAAATGATAAATGTGATGTGTTTATATTACTTTAGTATTGATAATTCTATATTTCACCATGGAGAATGTGTGTTACCATCCACTTTAGTGAATTATGAGATACTAATAATATTGTTCTATTATATGATTAAGTGTGTGAAAATTGTGTTATTTATTTTGTATAATGAGCATCACCATTATGAGATATCTTGTCTCGCCTGGCATGACAGCAGCAGCTAAACCCGGTGACCCCGCCTAGACAAAAACGGGTAGATTTTTTGTTTTATTTTTTCGGATCAGCGACAGAGTAAAGATAAACGTTGTTTTATCACATAAATCCAGCAAGCTAAATTCTGACAAAGTCAGCAACTTGTTTACATTGGTAAACAGCAGCAGGGAGCACATAAGCTAACGTGCTAGCTAACTTCTGTAAATACTGTTCTCTGCAAACCCACCTAAGTGTACTAATCTTCCCACAAGTGAACTGGGCTTGAACTAGTAGAAACCAGGCTAAAGTGGCAAAAAAAACAACCTCAGTCGCCACTTCAATACTCTTGTAATTCACGTAGACATCCAAGATGGGGGACCCAAGTGATCAAGAGACAAAGGTGCACAGGGTCAATAAGCGGAGAAGCTCTCATATCGGGGAGGGATTCAGAGTAGAGCCGCTGCTCCTCTAGCAGCAGCTCTCTCTTGCACGAGAGGTGGTTTATTTTAATTTCCTGTTTGTGAGGTCACAATGGATGACTTTTTGAAACGGCTTGTTTTAGGCATATAATTCCTAAAACCAAACACTGGCGGAAAATGAGAGGCCAGGTTTAACTCACATTTGGGAATGTTTAGAGGCAGTAGAGACCCACTCAGTAGCTCAAAAGGAAGTAAAAGGTGAGTTTAGCATAACGTGCCCTTCGAAGGAAGATCACCTGCTTACGCTAGTGCAAATTAGTCCATTTTTTAAGTAATCAATGACAAGGAGATATTATCAGGATGACCATTTTAAGACAACTTAAGCCGGACACATACACTGTATGATTTTTGGCCCATTTTAACTCAAGACTCAAGACAACTTTATTAGTCCCCGAGGGGCAATTCGAGACAGCATTGTGAAGCAGCCAGCTCTAAAATCCTCACGTGAATGACCAACAATGACTAAACCTTTGGCTCACTCACAAACACACACACACACACACACACACACACACACACACAGACACACGCACGCACGCACGCACACACACACACACAAATACACATGCATACATGTAACTACATGCACGCACACATACAAGTAATGCACACGCCCCCTATCTGCACTGAGAATTAAGAAGAAGCACAGCTCTGGGAACAAAGGAACTTCTCCTCCTCTGTGTTTTACAGCATGGGCATCGAAGTCGGCGTTTGGAGGGCAGCCACTCGAAAACAGTATGAAGAGGGTGTAATGGGTCTTTAATGATTTTCTGTGCTAAACTTCCTGTATGCTGGTCACATTGAGAAGTTAAGTTTCGCAGTGGTAGTCCAATGATCCGAGAGCACATCTTGACGGTGCTCTGTAGACGGTTTCTATACTGCAGGCTGACAGAATAAAACCAACAGGGGATGGTAAATGTGATAATACTCTCTATAAAAGAATAATAGAAAGTCAGTAAAATGTCCTTCCTGAATCCAAATGAATTCAACTTCCTCAGGAGGTAGAGTCGTTGCTGGCACTTTCTGAGGATGTCCTCAGTGTTGGAAGCGAATTTCAGGAGGTGATCAAAGGTGGTCCCTAGATATGTATACTCTTCAACCAGCTCCACTGGCTGTCCATGAATGATAGTGGAGGCTGCGGTAACCAGCGCTCTCTGTTTGTTTGAGAAGGACACCACCATCTCCTTAAGCCGGGCATACACTGTGCGACTTTTTCACTTTTTTGAGTCGATTTTCCACTCGTGCGAGAATCCACAAGATCGGGGCGAGTTTTGCGCTGAGCGTCGTGTAGTGTACAGGGGGTTACGAGAGGGGATTAACACCACGTGACCAGCTACCGATCAGCAATCGTGAGCTCGCACAAACTTCTGGCGTGTTTGAAATTTTGCTCGTCCCTCGTGAGTATGGAGCTCGGATTGGGACAATATTCAGCGTAACTTGTACCAACTTTTGTAACTTCGAACATGTTTCATCACATGTAACTTTGGATTCGTAACTTGTAACTTTGGATTCGTAACTTGTAAGTTTAGTTTTCTAACTTGTAATTCTCAATTCGTACGTGTATTTCTTGTTTTGTAACAGGAACATTGTATTTTGTACATGTATTTTTTATTTTGTAAAATCAAACTTTTATTTTGTACATTTACTACTCATTTTGTAACATCAAACATTCATTCAGAAACATGAAACTTTCGTTTTGTAACTAGCAGACTTCCAAATTGAAAAAATCAAGGTACAAGTTTGAAATCAAAACTCTCAAAACACACATTTCATTCTACATGTACAAACCTCAAATCAGTTACGGATCTTTTTGTCTCGATTCTAGCGTCAGTGGGAGGAACTTGGGTGGAACCAATGAGAGCACGAGCACTGTTGAAGCAGCGCTGTGAGCAGCTGCGACCCAAAAAGTATCAGAACCGCTCACGGCGTATGCGCAATTCTGCATCAACACCGCTCGCCCGCTATTTCCCTAATAACACACGCTGTTCGTTTTAATTTCTACACGTTTTTTTACTCACAAAGATTGTCAAGAAAGCGTGTTTGTCGTGTTCATGTCAAATTAAACTTATCACAAAACACAGATTTACTTTCTTTATTTCGTTTTCCTCATCCAACCCCCATAAATCCCTGTGTCCTCCTGCAGCACTCCCGAAGGACAACAGGCAAAACAAGACAAAAAAGTCTGACGTGTTGTGTAAAAACTGCTATTTTTAGCACATTTTTTAGGGCCGACGTGTTGCTACCAGACGTACAGTGTGAGCAGTGAGGTTGCATCCGAGAACTGGGTCATACAGTGTGAGCGCATGACTCGTGAGATCTGCCCTGCGAGGAAGTCGTACAGTGTGAGCTGAAGCTGAGTGCTACGAGTGAAAAAGTCGCACAGTGTACGCCCAGCTTTAGTTTTGGTCACATTCATCTCCAGTCATGCAGTGTCACACCAATCCATAAACTCCTGCAGGACCTGCCCGTGGTAAACAGTAGGGCCTGACAGAAGAGACAGGAGCACAGTGTCATCAGCGTATGTTACCATATAACTGTCAGGCTGGATGGATCTACAGTCATCTGTATAGAGAATGAAGAGTAGAGGAGACAACACGCAGCCTTGTGGGGTGCCAGTGGAGGTGTAAAGAAGGTCTGAGAGAGTGTTGTTAACCAGAACTCTTTGTGATCTGTTAGTTAAGAAATCCAGGATCCATAGGATTATCTGATCATCCAGGTGAAAAAGAGAAGAGAGTTTGCCAGCCAGGATGTGAGGTTGCAGTGTGTTAAACGCTGAAGAGAAGTCAACAAACAGGAGTCTAGCTGAAGAGTTTGGGATCTCCAGATGTCTGTGCACAATGTCTAAGATGAATGTTTTTGCATTTTAAGACAATTATCTTCACGTCCAAGAATATTTGAGGATGGGCAAGTTTTGAATCGTATAGTACACAGGGGAACACCTTCAGGGAACAGCCAGGGAACACCTTGGGATTCCCCGGAAGAGCTGGCTCAAGTAGCTGGGGAGAGGGAAGTCTGGGCATCTCGGCTTAGGCTGCTGCCCCCGCGACCCGACTCAGCGGCTGAAAATGGACGGATGGATGGATTACACAGGGGGTAACAAGAAGCGATTAACAATTAAAATAATAATAATAATAAACACTCAGATTTAAAGTTTATAGAACAAAATGACTTCAACTGTTATTTAAAATGAATTAGTCGACTATTTGGTGCTTTAAAAGTAAATATCTGGACAAACTGTGGGTTTTACAAGCCAGCCAGAAAGCATCAACTACATGCATGTGGTGTGCAAAATCCGCCAAACAAAGATGCACTGCATCCATAACACAATCCATACTAGAAAACAGGTCGGCTATTTTCCCCTTCCTTAAATTTCTGCAACTTTATTAAACATAGAAAATCCGGCTCAGGAATTAGGAATACGCTCTAAAGAGAAAAACTAAATATCAGATTTTTTGTGAAGTATCAAATATCGAGTTCAAAGTGATTTAAGTGCTCTCAGCCAGATGATCTCAGAAGGTTTTGCTTATCAGAAACTTTAGTCTCTGCAGCCTGCAGGAAAATAAGATACCCTCTCGTGTTTTTAACAGCCCACAGGTTTGTAGAGAACAGAAACACATTTAAAAGGCTTGTTTTAGCTGGTGTACTCTTGTTTAAATTGCTTGTTTTAAAACGTGCAGTTTAACTACAACACCAAAATGGGTGCCTAAAACTCCATGGGAGTTGGTTTGCATGCAAACAAAAAGAGTAAAGATCAACAGAAACTTCTAAAACAGTCAGTTTGTTATGAACTTGCACATGTTACGTCATTGTTGCTCAATATTTAACAGTAATTGGTGCAACATTTCTGAGTTAAAGAGCTGATTTCGATTTAATGCAGTGCAGCATTTTAAACATTTACCTTTTAGCCTAATGTTTTCTTTTAAATTGCTTTGCACGGGGGTCCCATTGTGTCTGACACGGCTCATTTGAAGTCTGGTGCAGAGAGAGACCAATCTAATCCAAATCTCCAGGCGGCCTGACAGAGGTTACAGCCTCTGCTCCCCTCCCTGATAACAACAGGCAATCAACTGGCCCGTTTGGACACGCGATCTGCTCAAAACCAAACAAGTCTCGGCAGCTCCAGTTGCACGGTGCTGCTTGGGAAACAGCCTGAGGGCTTCACTGAAACACCGAGGAGGCAACGTTTCTCCCTCAGCGATTCTGTTCCTCCTCTTCGTCTTTTCCATGGGGCGTAGGGGTGACACATTATTACCTGAACCAGCAGATGATTCCTTTTCTTTTTAGATGCTTATCTTGCACTGCATTCCAGGTCAGTGACACACTATTCTGTTGTTTTTCAAGTCATCGTCACAAATGGGCACTTTCTGGCTTTATCCGTGAATAAGTAAATGATCACACTTTTTCACTTACAGGAGAAAAAAAGCTGGAAAGCATCAATGAAACGGATACTGCTTGTTTTGGGGGGGGCTGCCTGCAACCTGATATGCAGCAGGTGCAACTGTTTGGTTAGGATTCTGTCTGCCAGCACTGACTCCCCACCTCAGTCCAAATAAAAAGGTTTCCAGTAGTATCCAACACCTTGTTTGGAGACAGAATGAGCCCAAGCATCCCACAGACAGTAAACAGCAGGCATCAGCAGCAACCAGCACAGCAAATTAGTAGCTCTCTCTCTGTGAGGCCTGGCCTTCAAAGGCAGACTGAGTCTTTGACGCTTTACGACACTCTTTAGGGGTGTTGGGCAGAGATGAGGAGTCAGGAACACTTGCAATATAGACATGAAAATTGTGACCAAAGAGGATAAAATCCATTCCCATGCTGAACTGTTTTTTTAAGCGACTGCTTCCTTTGGAGCACTTCCCAGATTGCGTTGTTTAACAAGTCATTCGACAAGCCGGCTTTGTTTTGACAGATTATCAAAGGTTGCAAAGAAAAGCACAGAAAGCGCCAACGTTTCCAAATGCTGATTGTTTCATTTCTAATGTGGAAGCTGCAAGTGCACGGTTGACCAAATCAATCAGATGATTTAATGAACGAAGCCTCCTGCTAGCATGCAAACACGCGCCACTGGAGTCTGCTGCACTGACAAAGAAAAATGGGGGTTCTCCCTAAAGAGAAACACGACAAGCATAACAGCATAACAACAAATACACTTACAACAAATAAATAGTCTCATTATGCCGCTCAATAAGTCGCGACTGCTTTACTTTACTAAATTACTAGCATCAACGTCCTCTGCTAGCAGAAGCTAATGGCCAATCCACCACTCGCCATGACCAATGTCCTACACAAACACCCAGAGCCCATAACCATAAATTCCATCCCAGGAAACACACCCCGGCCACAAACCAGCACAAAAACATCCTTCAACATCACAGGGAAAGTTACGGCCCAGCAAATCACTCCTTTCTTCCTCTAAAGAGCTGGGGGCTGTTAAACTATTATAGACTGGATTTGAGCTTTTCTCTTCTACCACCTGGAAGTGGACACTTGATGGAACACTTGGGTGAAAGAGGGTGAAATAACTGGATATAATTATCACACCAGAGGTGGCTTTGTGCCCGGTAAATTAGGCTTTGAATTGGTTTAAATGCTCAAACGTGTCCCAATTCAGTGTCTGAATAACAGAATCTAAATGCCAGCCAGAATTTACACAAATAAGCTTAAAGATTTAGTCATTTTAACTCCTTCTTTTTGTTTCTTATAGAACTGTAACAAGACTTGCAGAACAGGAAGACAAAGATGGCTGTAAGTAAACAACACCATTCCAGACAGTTTTAGGATCAACTGTAAGATAAAATGCAAAACAACTCAACAGGAGCTCGGAAAAGTCTCATCAGAATGTCAGGATGATGCCAAGAGTAGAAAAAAGACCGAACCTTTTCATGCTCTTCCTCATTCTAAGACATTTACATCCCCAGCACTAAAACATGTGAAGAACTCTTCCGTAGATTAGTTTATCTTTGGTCTAACAAGACTTAACCTCCAGATCTGCTATGTGAGATATTTGTTCTTCCCTCAGGTAAAACGGTCAGAGGTGATGTGATGCAACCGATGTTAGAAGAACAAAAACACTAACTAGGAGTTCCATTAGCAGAAAGGACTTTTAAGATCTGTTATCTGTTCTTACGAGGAGAGCACTTGAATTTAAAAACTCTGACCCCTTCAGCTCTGTCCTCAACTTCCGACCGCACATTTCTCAAAACGCATTCCTAAAATGTTTCTGGGCTCGCTGAATGACAAACTGTGACTGAGACAATTTCAACACATTTTGGGTAAAAAAGAAAAACTAAGATGTGACTTTAGTGATTAGTTGAACAGTGGCTTCATTGTTTAAAGCTGTAAAACTAAAGGAAAAACAAAGATGTGATACGGCCATGAGATGTGCTGCGTGGCAACATTTTCACTTTCTCGAGACTCTTCTGTGTAACAGTTCTGTTCTGCAAACAACAAAGGCAAGTCAGGCCCTGCAGGTGTTTCTCCAGATTGTTTAAAACGTTTCCTCATTTTTCAACATTTCTAAACGAGAAGAAAAAGTGGGTGAAATTTCCTTTGGAACACAGAAATAAAGGGGATTTATTCCTAAGAGTTTTAATGGTGAATGTACCTCATTCCCAGCGTTAGCCTATTGAAGGCACTATAGCCACAAGAGAACGTTTGTTCTAAAGGAATTCGGAGTATGCAGGAGAGTAAGGGTGGGGGGATGGGAAGGGGAACAGCGGAACAGCTCACGCTGAGGACTCCTTTTTTCACGCCGATTAAAACTATCGACACAAATAAACGATGACTCAAATGAAAACTGGTGAATGAAGAGAGTCTCCCGTCACATTTCCACAGAGGTCTGCCCAATATTGGCCCTGCAGCGCTGAGCAATTACCACTCGGGTTCAATTACGCTTGTAACGCCTGTATCGTGGGAATTAAACCCTCTGGAAAACAGCAGAAATATTTCAACATAAGAAAATGTTTTTATTCTACTACAAACGACATTTATGATCCATAACTGCATCATTAAATTAGTCATGTTTGAGGTTCTCTTCATTTTATAACATCATCCGAATTAAACCTCATTACATGATTTAATGGGACCAAAATAGAAATAATTACTAAAGTATTTCATAGTTACAGTGCTATTAGGAAAATTGAGATGCATTAATCATTAACGAATGAGTGTGGCTCATTCTGAAACAGGAGCACAATAAAGTGCTTTCCTCCACATTCAAACTTTTACTATGGAAGCACAGAGCTTCCAACCACGGAAAATGAAATTAGAGCGATATCGCGTTATAATAGGGCTGGGTGATTTGGACCAAAATGTATAGCTCCATATGTTTCAGTTGAATTTTGATATACAATATATATTTCGATATTTTTCCATCTGTAAAATATTTACAAGTTAACTCCATTCAAGATATGTTGAGAAATGATATACATAAATTTATCATTGGAATAAATACATGAAAATATGTTTATTCTTGCCAAACATTAACCTTAGTGATTTTATATTTTAACCTTAATTTAACCTTTTTCCAGTGTTTCCTCTGTGGGAGCCCTCTGCCCCGGTGGCGGTGGTCGGCTGTGGTGGCCTGGGTGCTTTCCAGGTGTGCCTAGGTGGGGGTGGGGGGTCTCTACCCACCCTGCCCTGGGCGCCCTGTGTCAGTGCCTCGGCTGCTGCTGTGGAGCTGCTGCTGCCGGGGCGGATGGCTCCCCTGATGGTGTTTCCTTTCCCTTATCTTAGCTGGTCTGGCTCATCTGATCTCAGTCAATCGTGTTTTTTTTACCATGGGGAAGGGGGCATGTATGTATGTGTGTGTGCGTGTGTGTATGTGTGTGTGCCGAAGGATGAGTGTTGTGAAGGGGTTTTTATTGTCAGACTGTTTTTTAAATTCTGGGGATGGGAGGGAATGTGGGTATGCAAGGTCTTTTTAATTTGTTAAGCACTTTGAGTTGCATGTATTGTAGGATAAAGTGCTATATAAATAAAAGATGATCGATTGATTGATTGATTGATTGATTGATTGATTGATTGATTGATTGATTGATTGATTTGATTGATAGTGCGTATCTCCATCAGTCTGAGCTTTAAAAACATGGTACAGCTGTCTGTTAACACACATGTAGGTTTATATCTTTGTGTTTTACATGGTACCGCTGCAGCTCTCCGTACATGTTTCTGATTACATGGGGGAGGGCTTTGGCCCGTCTCTCCACACAAGCAGGACAAACAAATCTCCATCAGCAGCCACAGTGAAAAGGCTCGCTAAAACACGAGCGAACGGCCCCAGATAATTAAAAACCACAAAGCCAAATGCAAAGATTAGGGCAGAACATTGACCCAGACTCCGGATAAACGGAGAAGGAAGTGACGCCGCCATTAGCGGCTAGCTCTGATGAAGACTGCAGGAATGGTTGAAACTGTCTACAAGGTAAAAAAGCATTTCCTGTGTTTTAAAAAAAACAGCCTAAAAATGCATTGACCCAGAGGTTCCCTGATCGAGCAGACACGTGACAAAACATGTATGACCGCTTAGAGACAGAGCAAGCCAGCGACTTGTGGTAGCTGCATCTGCTAACTCTAGAAATACACTGATTGTATTTTTATATTGATAAAAAAGATACTGAGTCATCTTGTTTACTGTTTGAAATGATATCTATTTTTTTAAATATTAATATATCACCTAGTCCTACGTTGTAACATCTTAACTTTAATGTTCCACAAATTTAACTTTTTTCACCTTTGTACAATATATACATTTAAATAAGGCCGATACGGATTTTAAAGAATTTTGTTGCCGATGGCCAATATCTAAAAAAAAAAACGGATTTATATTAGGGGTGGGCCGTTATCGGAGTTAACGCGCTGCGGCAAAGCCAGACTCTTATCGCGCGATAAAAAAAATGACGCCGTTAATCTATTCTCAAAGTTGGGTTGGGATCTGGGTCTATACTAAGTAAACTATGATGACTTTCACATTGCGCGGATGGATACCTGGTTGGCGCGGATGTATACTCGGCGCGGATCATCGTACGTATGTACCGATGGTATGGACGGACGCCAGGCTTGCGGAGTTTAATGTTCCCCATGCAGCCGAACAGTCGCACCTTCGCCACCAGCAGCGCTTCTCCCTTCTCATCGCGCGGGACAAGTAAATAATTTATGTACTTTCACCAGAGTTTAATCCATAAATCCGACTTTCATTCTTTTTATTTTGTTTTGTTTACCTCCGACATTTCCAGCCGGGCTTTCCCCGGGCCACACTTCACCGTCCGCGGCCGAAGCAGCGCTCGGATGTGAGAAAACCGAGACAAGACTTTCTCAGACAGATGCGGTTTCCAACTAAGTTTAGCTCTTTTAGCAGCTGTTTATTGTGATAAAGTGATAAATTGTTTCTACAGGTCGTTGTTCGTGTGGCTTCAACTCAAATTCACCTGTAATAATAAACGTTTTACTCATACATTTTTATATTAGTTTAGAAAAGTTGAGCTAGGATAACTCCCCTTGCCGTTTTCAGAGACAACAACAGCAACAGTTGGCTTCTGCTCATACAGGTGAGCTGTGGCATCATTTCCAGCTCTCGCTCCAATTCACCAGAGGCGATCCTACATGCAAACTAAAGGGGGGCATTGGAAGGGCACCCCAGAAATTGAACCCCCTCCCTAGGCCAGATAGTTTGTGTGTGTGTATATCTATACATATCTATATACTTTTTTCTTTAGCAGGCCATATTATGCAGAAGAGAAGATCTAGTATGTCACCAGACAATGTGAACAAGCTGGTCAGCTTGAGTGACTGGTGGAAGAATGAGAAATAGAGTTTGGACTGATTGACCAAATGCTACTGACTGTAAATAGTTAATCATGACCTATTCTGTAGACCTACAGTGCAGAATTTGTTGAACTGAATAAACAGCTATTAAACACAAATACTTATTGATCATTATTTATTTTCATCATCAGTTATTGTAGTAAAACTGCTTTATCAGTCTGTAATGCATTATTGAAACAAGAAATATGCCTCCATTCTCAAAGACTTGCTTTTATTCATTATCTAGGTGGCACACACATATGCCTTTGGCAGAATTTGAATGAGCCATTTTAATCTAGATTAATCTAGATTAATTCCAAGATTGCAGTGAGATTAATCTAGATTAAAAAAATTTATCTATGCCCACCACTAATATATATATATATATATATATATATATATATATATATATATATATATATATATATATATACACATTTTAGCAGCACATTAATAGTGAAAGAAAACTGAACACTCACTGTGTGCAATATACATTAAATAAGTCAATAAATCTCTTAATATTTATTGAACTTCAAATATAAAACAAACTCAAAACATTAAAAGAAATTGTGTGTTGGGGCCCTTCGGGTCCTTTCTTCAGTCTAGTAGTGGCGGCAGTTGGCCTGATTTTTTTAGGTTTTTTTAATCGGCTTTTAAACACGATTTCGGCCAATGGCTGATATAGAAAAAGATGAATATATCGGTCGGCTTCTGCATAATGTATTGTACAAACGTGATAGCATATTGTAAGAATATGAAAATAATATTGTTCAAACAATAAAGTTAAGATGTTATAATGTGATATTGCTCCTAAAATATTTTGTATGGTTGGCAGCTCTGCACTTCCGTACATTCAGCTCTATTTTTCTTTTCTAAATGTAAACTTTGCCAGCCTTTGAGTGACAGCTCTGACCAAAGGTGAAGTTAGAAGTGAGAGTAAACTAAAATCACGGTCACACATGTAAGTGTGAAGTGGTGGTTTAAAGCGAGGCGAATCTTGTTAACCCAAGAGAAAGTCCATGATGAAGTTTCTCTTAGTTTTCCATCAGTCAGACCTCTGGTGTTACCAAGTAGCCTCCAGCTAAACCTTAGCAGGGACTCAAAAAGACAAAACAAGCACCTTCCAAGCTAAACTCTGCAGAGTTTTCTCAGGATGGACACCAGCATGAGGCACGCAGACTAAAATCTGTAATAAAACCCAGAAGGATCTCAAAACACTGCATCAGTTTCACTCGGTGCTCTGTGAAATTCTCGAATACGAAAATAACAAAGAACCTTTGCTAATCTCCTCCTCACAAATCTCAGTCTAATAACTCTGCAATGTTGTTGCTGTGAGAGTGTTTGTCTCTTACAGTGGATGCTTTGTTATTCTGAAATGTAAAAAATAGCCAAAATATATGGTTTCTGCCGTCTTAGCTGTTAAATATTTCATTGCAGTCTGTGCAAATGTTATTTTGTTTCATTTACACTGACATAAATTTAACATTACATAGTTATTTACATGAAATTTGGTGGTTTTTGAGGCTGAAATTAGCTTGAAAGTCAGCAACTGTAGCTCTTCTGGCTGTGATTTCTAAACTTATTTTGCAGGATGATTTTAAAATGTTAAATTTGCAGCAATGTCAAGAATAAAAAATTGAGTTGGCATAAACTAATTTTAGATATTCGAGATTGAAATGAAGTCTCTTTTCAACTGGCCCCACTGTGACTATTTATTAACTCATCAGTTTGATTGTAACCTAAACTGTGTTTATTCAAACAGAGGTTGTTCGGAGTTGTTATCTACAGCAGGTATGATGCTGTTCATAACCGTTCTACAGAACTGCACTTTAAAGGACCGGAACAATCCTTTCAAGAGTATCAGAATTATAACAAAAAACTTTTTTATCCTTAAAAATAAATGAATAAACAGTTCTCTTTACAGATGATGTTTTCTGTATTTTGAAAATGTCACTGTTTATCCACATTACAACTAAATTTACTCAAACATTCTACAAGAATTAGCATTTTTTTAACACAAAAATGAGCAAAAACGTCCTATTTTATGTGACAAACCAATCAAAACCGATCTAAAACTATTACTTTGACCTGACTGAAATAAGAACAATGTAAGGTGGTTTTTCATTAAAAAAAACACATGCCTGCTCCACCAGTTTGGAATGCATACAAAGGTAAAGACGGACGTGGTGTCGACATCCACGGACAGATTCAGATCAGGAAGCTGCCATCATCATGCCATCAGACAGTGTAGACAACAAATGTGTTTATTATTAATTCCTTCTAATCCTAACCTGTTTGAGGCGGTTTCAGAGACTACGTCATTCTGGGATGACATGTCACGACCTCCGTGTTTGAGCAGGAAAGATCTCACAAACCCAGACTCTGCTACACGAATGCCACAAGGTAATGTATGTCTGTCTTCAGGAGATGAAGACAATGCCGGTGATTCTTAATTAACAGGAAATGGGAAAACATTACTCGAGGTGGATACTAGTATATGGGCATTTCTGGGAATTCAGAGGATCCTATATTTTGATTATGCTAGCAAAGCATGCCTTAAATTCAAATTTAGATATGAAAATAGGTAGAATGCCTTCTCCAGGTCAGCAACGATTAGAATAAGTGGATGAAAATGGATGGATGAAAAAAAAAAACTCATTCCTTTACTGAAAGTCAGCCTCACTTCTTGATGGGACAGCCAATGATTTGCTAGTGTCTCAGAGAGAAAAAATTCTTTCAAATATCATAACCGGGTCATAATGTATGATTTCATCCCACCTGCTGAGCAAGGGATCGTTTTTAATGGGAAGGCAAATACCCCACATGTTTTTGTGATGGCTCAATGTAACACGCAGCACGACACAAGCCAAAGCGCTCTCACGGAGGCCTCACTCCTCCAGCCACAGGAATGGATAAACATCTTCCTCCCACTGCCATACAGTAGGTCGCTGTGTGTTTCCTTAAGCATCCTTAACTGTACTCTAGCAGCACGAGTTGCAAATGTGGCAGGTTCTGTTTTCGTTTCAGAAAGCGACATGATTACATCTGAAAAAACTTAAAAGTGTTTGACGCATTATAAAATCTAAAGCCAGAGTCGTGATTATTTTTCACAAACTTGAACTGCTGTGGAGATGGACTCATAATGGAAGAAATTATTTTCTAGCAGCCATACCACGACGTATAGCCACCCACAGGAAGTGTTTATACGTTTGTGCAGAAATGTTCGCATGAGTGAAGGTGGATTGTTTGTATGTCTGCAAACAAAAGCCAAAGCATCTCAGGAGAAAATAAAATAAATAAAATAAAGGAAGAAAGTGAGTTACCTTTTTCTGATCTAGTGTCTACTCCTCTCATTCTCCTGTCTGTATGTGTTAGTGCGTGGGCGAGCGTAGTCAACGCTAAGACACTTACAGAACTGCAAGCGCTCCGGTGTGTTTAAAGTGAGGCAGTTGTCACAATATGAACTGACACTTCACGGGTAATCCCGGCAAGCTGTCATGAATAGAATGCTACAGCATGACATATATGTTTACCTCCCTTAATATTGTGTGTAGAGCTGTTTATAGCACCCTTTCATAGTTTTTATTGGAGCATGAGCACCACTGGCTGGTTATACAACCAATTACCTAACAAATAGTCATGATAATGCTTTAGAGAAAGCTGCTAATCCATCAACACAATAGTATTTGTGCAGATAATTTACCAAACACAATAGCATTGATCTTTTCAGTACCCACTAAGGAATGTGCAAGAAAAAGAATTTCAACTATTTTTAGTCTCAATGGAAGAAATCAGTGTGTCAGCACAAACACATCTGAAAAGAATACCCTATCTGATACGGATGGTTGCTCAAGTTGGATTTCCTTTAATCGCCTACTCCTTTCTAGTTCCTTCACAGCTCTGTTGCAAATCTTTAACATCCAAGTTCCATCTGCACTCACCTTTCTCCTGAAAAGCATCCTTGAGGTTCAGCAACACATCTGCAAACCATCGCACATCATTCACCAGCTGCATGACATAGTCTGCGTCCACACCTGGGGCCCCCATCAGGCGGGATGAGAGTCCCATGGTGCTCAGAGGGTTTGGGTTTCTGGTGGAGCGGCCCATAGTCCAAGCCTTCGTGGATCTGGGTGATAAGGATTTTGGGTGGGGGTTGGCTTTGTGTTGTGGAAGATCTTGGACGTGCTTTGTGCCTAAACCACCAGCACCACCACTGCTGCTGCTGCTGCTGTTGCTCTTCCGTAGCATCCCAGCAGCTGGAGCAGCCACCACCCTTCCAGGTGGTCCGATCGTCCAGCTAGCACCTGAACTCACCACACTGCTCTCATCCCTGAAAACAAGAGCATCGTGCGAGAAAAAGTATTCATGGATGGGACTGAAGTAACATGTTTGTGAAGCATTCCTCAGGAAACTCCTAAATCACATGTCTATTAGGTTATATGATATTTTTCCTCATTGTTCAATTTACAGTTAAAATAAAATCTGATTTTATCGTCATTTATTAATATTTCCACTCCTTAAATTGCAGTTATTATAACAAATTGGTAGTAATCAAGAATCAGTCGGTCAACGTGACGTCAAGACGTCGTTCTGTAAGCTTTACTCAGCTAACAAAACGTTTATAAACTCAGTACAGTTACTTTACTTTAGCAATAACAAATAAATCCACAACACACCTTAATTTTATGGAATCGCAGCTTTTACTTGCTTGTTTTTGTTTTCTTTCACCGTAAGATTTAAACAAAATGATGCTACCTCCCCGGGTAACAACGAATAACTGCTTTGCTAGCACAATCAAAATACGTTTCTAAACTCACCTGCTCGGCAGTTTAATGATATATTAGTCTGCGTATCCAAAAACTAAACCCCTAATCAGAAGTAATAAAAATCCACAAACATTTCCTTTAAGTACAAAAAGTCCAATAAAGGGCAGAAAGTCGTTGCATAAACTAACTGTACATCGCGAAGCAAGCAACCTACTATTAGAAACTCTCAAGAAGTTTACGAGTCGGCTTGTCGCGTGACATATATTGAGCGTTTTCATTGGCTCTTGGGGCTTTGAACAATTCTGTGCTGCCTTCAAGTGCTAACGGACGTTTGTGATTTAAAGAAGTGAATTGGTTCACTTTTTTAATTAGCCTCTTTAGATAACACGTTGTCATTATTTTCAACAGATGCTTCAAGCTATCTTTTTGAGTCAATGAAAGTTGATGCTTCATGTAAAACACCCAAATTATTAAATGTTTCACACATTTACGTTCCTACGTATAATGCTTTTCTACATTGTGGGAGCCATTAAAACAGTTTTAAGTTGGTCATAAAACACACGAATTAAAATACATATGTTTACAATCCATGGGTTGTCAGCAGTAATTTGTTTGAAGGTGGAAAAAGTAAATAAGGGCTCGTTTTCAGAGGAAAGCATGAAAAAAATACCTTCCACAGTGAACAAAAAAATTGACATCCTTACTGCCATCTAGTGTCAACTGCAACCATAGAACTTTCTTATAATTTAAGACAATAAACTGGGCTGCACAACGATCAGCTATAATCACTGAAAAATAAACGCAATAAATTTTACATGGTTAATCAGAATTTGTCTTTATTTTCATATACAAAAAGATGAATGTACTCATCTAGTTTATATTTCTAAGCATTTCAACGCACATAGTTTTCTTTCATACAGATTTAAAGAAACCAACACACACACACACACACACACACACACACGCACACACACACGCACACACACACAATTCACATAAACAGGGATGGTCACATAATTCCAACATTCATTCACAGAACAAATAAACAATATGCTGACTGTAAATTAAAGAAAAAAAATATAGGATTTTGTTTTCACAGGATCCACACATGAAAAGGAAGAAACCTTTTACATCTAGCAAGTAAATATATACATAATAATTGATATATTTTTTCTTTTTTTGTTGAAGATGAGACTGACTCCAGGTTAGTGTTACTAAACAAGGTACTGCATGAGGTAACATGGTTTTTTTCGGTTCAGAAGAGCTGGGTCTAAGACAGCATTTGGAGGTAACAACCCATCACGGCATTTTTTTTTTAATCACACGTGACTGTTGTCTGCCTGGCACAATTTGTGAAAGCACCTGGGCCACGTTCAGCGTGCACACAAGATGTTCAACCCGCTGCATCTTTCCCATCAGGAGACTTGGACCGTCAGAGCATGATCCAGGTTTGAGGAGATGTATTCTGTTGATCTGCAGAAGATACTTGCCAAGTCACAGCTGCATTTAATGAACTTAAATGACTATTGCTGTTTAGGAAATATTGCTGGACCCTTGGTCCGTGCACATGGCGCCGTTTACGTGAATCCTGATGGTGCTGCATCAGTCAGTCATGTGGCTACAAACACAATGATGGTTTCAAAACACTAAAAACATTGTTCAGCATTGAGTTGATTATGTTCTCCAAAAAGTCCTTTACCAAAACTGCACATCAGCAAGAGCTACAGACCACTGTTAAAATCACTACCTTTCCACACCACTAATCAAAGCACAACAGATGAGCCTGTGTGTTGTCCAACGTGGCTAAACTATCACTAAACAGGTCAGAACATCACATCAGCAGGTTAATATTGAGGCAATACTGTTCAAACAAGTGGCCAATCACAGAAGCTGCCACACCAAACCATAAAAATATTTGTTCTTTGTCCTTTTGATGATATACACACTAATTTTGTATGCCAGTGCCACCCTTACAGCTTCTAATAAAGGTAAGTCAATACCATGATTCACTTAGATCAGTAACACTCCTCTGAAAAAATAAAAGATAAAATCATCACAGGGCTGGTTAACTTAAATATGCAAATATGATGCTGAGGAATCCTTTTGCCCTAACAGAAATAACAGCAATGCCCTGATTTTGTATAGAAATGAAAACAAAATGAATATATTCAGGCGTCTGTGTGTGTGTGTGTATATTTACAGGAATTCACCTCTCTTCTTTTAGGTTTGTAGAGCAATAAAAACCATGAAAACTGGTCAGGTTCTACTAGAAACCAAATCAAATAAGATACGAGAATCCTCCAAAGGCAGAGGCCAGACCGGCAATAAAATATCTCGACTACTAAAACACAATAAAATACATAACACAACTCGATACACATGTAGAAAAATGCCTGAGGTACTTGTCAGAATATCTGAGGTCAGTCTGGAGGAGTGAGCAGCCAAAGGCTTACCCAGTCAAAAGAAAACAAAACACAAAAAAAAAAAAACAGGATATTAGCCTCACATAATATCATGAATAGTTATCGCATGTTAGTGTTATATTAACAAACAATACATCTACAAATCCTTGAGTATCCTGGAAAGGTCACAGCAGCATAACGGACATTCAATGTATGTTTATGTTATGGTACAACTATGGCATTGCATTTGAGACAAAGGCAACCATTTGAGCTCTCCTTGCATGACATACAGTGACTGAGGTATCTAGGGACCAGCGTCCAACTGAGTCTAATAACCAAAAAGACAGACATGTTGCTTGATCATGTATGACCCTTGCAAGGATAAACCCTCAATTACCTGTTCATGGTTCGCACCTTAAAAACACGCGCTATCCGCCACACACCATTTAGTCTTCAGATTCACACTCTTGCACACAAATGCATACAGTCAAAATTAAGAATGAGTAACATTTCAACTCCAGACAGCATCCGGCAGTGCCCCTGGCACCGGGAAAGGAGTAACTCTGAAATTGAACAATTAAAAACAAAGAAAATCCAGGATTACGTCCATGATAGCTAGCTAGTTTGCTTGGCTCTGAACTTAGAGAAATGTTCCAAAGAAGCCTGCTGGATACCTGAGAGGTAGTTCCGAGAACAAGACACCTGTCCCAAACCTTCGAAAAGTCCCAAACGTCCAATACGACTGCTCGGTTCCAATTTAGCTCCCTCCCTTGAAATAAAACAGCTTCGACCCCTGAGGAAGATGAGTATAATTTGTCTAACAGTCTAAAAACGGTTCCTCCAAGGTGTGCAGCAAGTCGTCTGAGGTTTGGAGCACAGGTTCGTGGAATTTGGCCGCAGACGAATATGAACACGACGGGAAATACGGCACAGACATCAACTCACGAGGTAACCAAAAGAGACAACACAGGAAAGAAATACATGAGGTAATGACAACAGGTTTGACACGAGGAGACCATCAGATGTGCCCGTCGCACAGCTTATTACTACTTCAACTACAGCAGACGGATGCGTCGGTAAAGATCTGACTTGAACACAAAATACCAGTATCAGGAGAAAATAGCAGCTGCATTGAAGTTGCTAGAGGGTTCTTTTTGAGTTGTTAAATATGCACGACAATCCGCTGAGTTTGGGCGAAAAAAAAGAAAAAAGGAAGATGAAAAGTCAAGAGCTCATGTAAGGGGAGGGTGGTGGTGTCACCCGTTCAGGTGCTGGACTCTTTGGGAGGTAGGTCCTCGTTGATGAGCGATGTCACAATGGAGACGGGGCTGTCTGAGGTAGTGCTGCCTATCGTCCTGGCAATCTGACTGATGCGCTCCTCCACGCAGCCGGCAGACAGCCGAGCCTCTGCGTCGTGGTCCCAGCATTCCTCGATGGTCTCGCACATCTGGCTCAGACCCTAAAAGAGAAGTTAGAGAAGATCACATCTGCAAAAAGATACTCCATCACAGCTGAAAGTGTTGGTTTGGGAGAACAGTGACCTCAGATGGTTTAAACAAGGATGCAACACATCCTGGTCTAGTTGTGGACATTGCTGTAGCGTTTTTCCACAATTACTCACAGGATGTTTGAGCCAGCAGTCCTTGATGACTGGACGCATCTTCTTGTGCACAACCACATCCTGCAGATCCTCCAGGGAGGGATGCTGACCTATTTCATCCTCAAACGGCAGCACGTACTCACCAACTGCACCTGAAGAGACAACGGGCCAGCAGAGTGAAGGAGTGTCCGACACAAACTTCAATTATAGTTTTGGTTTTTAAAAAGGCACGAGATCAGACAGCTCTTCAGACAAAACCAAAACTAATCCTGTGTTTATTAGCCAGCCTGAAGCCAAGTGACCTTTCACCTGTAGGCGAAGCGGCATTCCTGAACCGTCTGACTCACCGTCTGCCTCGGTGCAGCGGGACACCAGCTCCCATAGCACCAAGCCCATGGCATACATGTCTATCCTCAGGAAGGAGTCTCGCTGGAAGTTAATGGCTCCCTCCAGCACTTCTGGAGCCATGTAACGCCTTGTGCCAACCTACAACAGAAAACAGATTCCAGCTCAGCATAGCTGCCTTCAAACCAACAAAAACAGCCACTTGTGAATTTTAAAGCAGAATTATGGATGAAGTCCGCCGTACCTGGCCGTGAGTGTCTCCAGGAGGCTTTCCCGGTTCGAACCGTACAGCGAGCCCAAAGTCTCCGATGATTGCAGTTAAATCATCTCGCAGCATCACATTCTTGCTCTTGAAGTCCCTGTGAAGCCATTTCATGACGGGTATTAAAGAGCAGTTTTTAGTGGAGGCATTTAGTCACGGCAGTCACAGAAATTAGTTCACCAGCTTTCAGAGTCAAACTAATGATTCAGGCCCAGCAGATCCTTGGTAGGAATGAACTCCGTCAGTCTACCAAAGCTCTGCTTTGCAACACTTGTGTTTCCGTTATTTAAAAGATGCATTTTCAATAGTCTGTTGGCACCAAAACCCTTTAGCTTTACCCTACCTGTGTGCAATAGTGGGTTTAGGCCCCTCTCCCTTGTAGCTGGGAATGTCTTCATGGAGGTAGGCCAAGCCGCGGGCCATGGTCTCTGCTATGTGACACAGCTCAGTCCAGGTCACAGTGTTACCCTTCAGGTGGTCCGTCAATGAGCCCTGCTCTCACACAAACACACAAAAGGTTAAAGAAGGAGGATTAGCGCCTACACAGGAAACTTTTAATCCATTTCTACCACGCTCGCAGCAGTTTAGCCTCCAAAAGGGGAGCCAACCAGAACTGTAAGCTCATGGAAGAACTGTGCGCTGGATTCGACAAGAGCCAGAAGACGATTCTCAATTTAATTTGCAGGCAAATGATTGCTGATGATGGTAAAACCATCATTTCATCCTCTGATAAGCGAGCAAGATGTTCAGATCAGACTAGCAACGTGAGCTGAAATCCACCAAATAAAGTTGTTTGTTTAGGGAGTAAACTCCACTTTTGGGAATCAGTTAGTCTGTTAACAGGCCTGCTCACCCTCTCATGAAATTCTGTGATGAGCCAAAGCTCCGTTTCCAGATTGGTTCCATGCTTCTCTGCAGCGATGTAACGCAAGATGTTTTCGTGTCTCATCCCGGGAGTCATGAAGATGTCCCGCTCGTTCTGCCACGACTGCTTATCCTGCAAAGGCAAACCGAGGATTCAGTGCGCTTGTAAACTGCAATCACCACAGAAACCTGCACAAACAGTTGAACCAACCTGAACAGGGAAGATTTTCACTGCCACATACTCGCTCATTAACCGAGCTTTCCAAACACAACCAAAGCGCCCCCTAGCTTTGATTTCCAGCAGCTGCAGTGGTTTCAGACCCACCAATGGGGATGGAGGAACTGGTCCGGGATCCTGAGAGAGCAGGAAGAAACAAGTTCTCAGTATATTCTTGGAACACAATAGGTTTTATTGCTGAAGCAATAAACGCTACAGCAAGTCAGACGACATTTCTGATCTCCAGGGAATCATCGGAATTTTTCACCCGGAGAGGAGGGCTCGTCTCACCTCACTGAGGTCCACGTGACCATAAGGAGGCTTCCGGTGGCGATACATCCAGAGGGCCAGAATGAGCGCCAAGGACAGCACGCACAGTGGCAGCAGAGAGTACACCAGCACATTGAGCAGAGACGGCACACGAGGCGGAGGCCGGATTTTTACTGTAAAGCAGGAACAAAATAATTGCAGAGTATCAGCTGCAGAAATTGAGGGTTATAAGCAGCCTGACGAGAAGTCCCGGTGTTAAAAATGAGGACACGCTCAACCGAGATGGCTCGACCTTTACCTCCGACTGACAAATGAGCCTTTGTGTTTGGTTTGTCACCTCCGCGTCCTCTTTAATCCAAAAGCGTAGGCTTCAATGTGCTTCTACATTACAGAAACTTAAATATGCCTTTGATGAGAAGAAATCACGTTCACATTGGATAGAGAGATGGAAAGTTTGAATGCAGCCGCTGTTGATCTAGTTCAATAAAGTTTAAAAGGAAATAAAAATATGTGTGTAGAAACGATTACAAACAAAATCAGGACTTTTACCGACATGTCGAGTCAATAGCTTCAGACTGATGTTTGAACCTTTGAAGGGGTAACGACATTAATTATGTAAGAGTCTTGATTATCATGCTTTTACTCTTAGACACGGATGTTTAATGGCAGGTCTCATCTAGAGGCAACATCAGCCGTTCCGTCTGTGATCATGTGACACTCAACAGCTTAAGAAATAAAGTACACACATTATAACTAGTCAACATTTATTCTAAAATCTTGTCAAAGTACAATAAACATAAAACAAAGTTTGGCAAAAGGGAAGTTAAAACTACCAGATGAGCCGAACTCCATAACAATAAGAACCAGGATCGTTTTGAAGGTTTGAAAACCAAAGACCGACATGAGGACTGTTTTAACTAATATGACCTATGATAGAAGGGGATCTGCTTTGGTGGCCTGAGGATCAGGTCTCTGCTGTTTGCAGATGATGTGGTCCTGTTGGCTTCATCAGAACGTGATCTCCAGCTTTCGCTGTAGCGGTTCGCAGCCGGGATGAGAATCAGCTCTCCTAAGACCACGATCTTGAGTCTGGAAAGGGTAGAATGCCTTCTCCAGGTCAGGGCTGAGGTCCTGCCTCAAGTAGAGGAGTCGAAGTATCTCAAGGTCTTGGTCACGCGTGAGGGAAAGACGGAGCGATAGGTGGGTTGGTGATGCGTCTGCAGTGATGCGGGCGTTGTACCGATCTGTTCTGGTGAATTATACTGGATGATCTACATTCCTACCCTCACCGATGGTCACGAGCTTTGGGTAGTGACTTAAAGAATGAGATCACGGATACAAGTGGCTGAAATGAGTTTTCTCCGCAGGGTAGCTGGGTTCTCCCTTAGAGATAGGGTGAGAAGCTCGGTCATCCGGGACGGGCTCGGAGTAGACCCACTGCTCCTCCACATCGAGAGGAGCCAGTTGAGGGTGGCTCGGGCACTGACTAGGATGCCTCCTGGACACCTCCCTGGTGAGGTTTTCTGGGCACGTCCAACTGGGAGGAGACCCAAGGGAAGACCCGGGATACGCTGGAGGGACTGTGTTTCTCAGCTGGCCAGAGAACGCCTTGGGATTCCCCTGGAGGAGCTGGTCCAAGTGGCTGCAGGAGAGGGAAGTCTGGGCCTCCCTGCTTAGGCTGCTGCCCCCGCGACCCGACTCCGGGTAAGCAGCCAAAAATGGACAGATGGATGATAAAATGTGCGTGATGCTTTTACCACCTACCTCGATTTCCAATCAAGTCAGGAAGGTGAGTGAATCGCTCGTTGCAGTAGTTCCCCTCGCAGCAGCAGAAGAACACCTGAGGGTTTTCCTCCATAGAGACACACTCTTGCCTAAAACAACAAATGGCACAAAGACACGCTTTCATTAGAGTGAAATATAAAAGGACAAGACCAAAATTAAAACGCAATAAAAACTAAATGAACCAAGACTTTGTTTGTTTACTGGCTACGGTCTCAGACGTAAGCAGCCTGAATCCTGTAGTGAAGATTCTGTCACTTCTATTTTAACACAGAAAGACTCCAAATTAACAAGATGTGAATGATTTTTTTTATCAACCAAGGCTGTGGATAGCATGAAAAATCACCCTGAAAGAACGCAGCTCTTCACCAGCTTTAATACTCTTACTACACATTTTTTAAGCTTTTAAATTCAATTAAATGAACTAGCAAACAAAGGTGAAATTTCTTAAGAGGCTGCAAATAAATGTAAAGAAAGTGAATTTTTTTACACACCGCTCAGGTTTCCATTCTTAACATAACCTGGGTGACCTAACTATTTCACAGCTTCCTGTAAAATAACCACCTGGTTTCACACAAATTGCAAATAATGCAGGAATCTTAAAAGTTAGGGTATCAAACAGGTGCCCGAGAGTTTTGGTCCCACCACATGGACCGACGCATAGAAGACTCATGCCTTCTTGACAACCGTTTACTTCATTTACCAACGTAGAACGATTTCAGCTTAAAACTAACTGGCGATGGGCACCACACATTCCTTTTTTAACTAGAAAAATGTTGAAAAACTCCGCCTACGTGCTCTACAAGTATGAAATACCTCCTTTAAGTGTTAACCAAGCCAAAAGACCAGAAAATCTGCAATTTAGTAAAAAGATGAAAGGACCTGTTCTCACACCTGCGAGGCTGCAATCAGAAAAATGCCAATCAATAGTTATTTTGTCATCAAATCTTTGAGATGTGTCGTAGAAAATCTAACAGGAAATTAAAAATAAGATGTTATCCATCACGTGTGGGCCCTGGGTGCGAGCCAGACACCCAGATTATAAACTTTAATCCACGGTGACCTCACCTGTCATAGCAGTTGAAGTCGTCCAGCCAGCAGCCTTTCTTCACCAGCTTGATCGTCCCTGAGGAGTTGAGCCAGGAGGCATAACAGTGCAGGCGCTTGTCCTTCTCCCCCTCGCAGCGCTCAAAGCCACTCTGGTTGGTCCTCTCCGTACGCCAGTTATCATTGTAGTACACACACTCCCGGGTCTCCACTTCGCCAAGACTGTATCCTGACGGGGACAAAAAGGTCTCAGTCAGATCAGTGGAAGTGCAGGCATGTGGCTCAGGATCTGCTCCGTGCCCTGGTGAAACATCTCAAAGCAGAAACTAGCATCTCCCTGGCATATGGCCAGTTTGGGGAGCTCTCTGTAGTAAAATAATAATAAATAGGGAGTTCCTCTGGGCTAAGAAACAGCTGCTGAATAGTGGCTCAGCAAAATCCCATTCAATAGTCAGGGAGAAAACCAAAAACATGGAGAAATCACAGAATTAAATTAGCTTTGAAACGATAATCTGCCAGCTGAGGTATAAAAAGGAGGCACACGCTCACTACTTCTACAGATACGGGTCACATCTAAATAAAACAGATCTTCCTCACGTGGAGTTTTCAACAAATGCTTCCCAGAGCAAGGCCAACTTAGAACAAAAGATGTCAAAAAACACCTCAAAGAGGGTTTTATTGTTGCCTTCATGGGGGTTAGAATTTGGACGGCACAGAGGTGAGCAGCAGATTCCATGTTGTTGAAAACAGCTCGGAAATTCAGGCTTAATCTTTGTTCAGAGGGAAAAATAGAGCCTGTCTCTTTAAATCCCTGCCTATAGGAGGAAGCTGCCCATCCCCCAGCTTCACCCCCACCAACCCATTACACATCCACTCACACATTCACACGTTTGGCTGTCCAGCTCCACATTGTGGCCTTTATTCCACCAAAACAGGGGTGCATGAAACGACCAAGGTCATTATATGGGACGGACAGGGAGAAAGGGTATATAAAGAGACCCAGAAAGGGGGCCTCTCACTCCTGGAGCAGTGATGCTGGAGGCTCCATTGAACCGAGATGGCATTTCTGATACCTAGTCACGTGATCCAGGAGGACTTTTACTACAAGATCATTCCCCAACCCCCCCCCCCCCCCCCCCCCCCCCTTCCCTCTGTCACTTATACAGGGGCTTTTACACCATAAAAGCGTAAATCTGGAGAAGCAGCTTTAGTGTACCATCCATGCACTAATCTATAAACCATAAAAGGTATTAGCTGCAGCAATATTTGGCTCACAGCATCCAGCTGATTCAAAATCTAACCCATTTTAGTTGAAAATTAAGTGGATGTCATTGTTTTTAATGAAAAATGTATGTGTTAAAAGTGGATGGAAGAGTCTGGGGTTTGAATCCACCTATTTGTGAAATGGTAAAACTCAAAACAATGGAAAAACAAGCCTCACGTGGGACATTGCTTTTAAAAAAAGCTGTTTGGGACAGGGATGCTGGCTCAAAATGACCCGCTTTGATTGTTCAAATCCAGTTAAATAAAAGGGTCTTTACAGTAGGGAAAAGGGCGGTTTATGGAGGTTATTTTCCAGGCTGTGGATAAAAACAAGGGAGCAGAGCTGAAATGTAGCCTCTAAGGTTTCAGGATGTTGATGCAGCTGCTGCTTTCTATTCCTGCCCCTGTTGGGGGACGCAACAGTTTTAAATGTTGATGTTTCTAAAGCCCCACTCGCACTGCAATCAACCAGAAACGTTTAAAGCGCTGATCGAAGAACGGAGAACCGATGAAAATAAGGGAATTGTTTAATTGTTGCGGGTTAAACGGGAGGAGGGGGGCGGAAAAGATTATGGCTGGGAGATTTAAATCCCGGCCGAGCAAAGTTTAAACTACGAGCTGGTTCAGACCGTTAAACAACCAAAACTAAAAACAACAAAGTGTCGCGGGCAAAAAGCTAGAAAACGAGAATAAAACCAGCCGCTCACCTGCGCACAAAGTTCCCAGAAGAAGTGAACAAGTCAGCCATGAAAAAGACATGTTCCGTTTCGAATACAAGACCGAGATTTCGCTCCCTTTCCTTCGCGAGCATTCAAACTCCGGCTGGCCAAAAACATCAGTCCTGGATCCGAGCGTCCGCAGGCCTCCGGTCCCTCCGAGCCGCCTGTGGCCACCGACGCCTCCTCCTCCTCCACAGCGCGTGTCAATAGCCGCGACGCTGCAACAATGTTGCAAAGAAAAAGGAGCGAATAACTGACCGCCAGGACGCTAGTCTGTCCAAAGGTGCCGCATTTCGCATCGGGAAAGGTTCCGGAAACCGAACGCGGAGCCGCCAAACCGAACAAATCGAAGGCTGGTCGCTATTTTTAAGGGTATTCACTTGAATAATAGCACCGCAGCGTCAGGAGGTCGGTCGGGGTTTACATGCATGTTACTGATCTGTGTCCAAAATGGCTTCTAAATGGGGAATGGGCTGCAAACCGGGAAACCCGGATGTGTAAACACAAAGAGGGGGAATCAGGCAGCAGCACGGTGACTTTACCGCCGATAAACGCCCCGTTCGCTTTATTTTAACCCCCGGTGATAATTATCACGTTTTTTAACACACCGGGAAGGAGATTAGGAGCGCGACAGGGATGTGTGTGTGTGTGTTTCCCGCGGCGGGATATTTGTGTCGCTCATGGGCGATAAAATACTTTCTCTGGGAATTCACTCCACTTTTACGGGCTTAAATACTTTTACTGAATATTACTATTTGATTTACCAGTTAGATAAACGACAAGCACACCTGCATAGGCTAATATAGCCTATAAAACACACTAAAGCTTAATAAATGTTATATTAAATGTAAAATTTAAAGTTGTATCTTATTATAACCAACACGCTATCTCTGTCCAACAAGTAGCAGATTAAGATCAATTCCGATTTTTTTTTCTGAATTAATCTTTTATGCATAAGTGGCATAGCTATAAATAGCTGCCCTAGTTTGGTGTAACCAGATACAATAAACGCTATTTAAAATGCATTCCTTCCCCAATTTCACCTCAACACTGTTAAAATTTAAACTTAAAACCCCAAAAGGATAAAATATTTTTTAAATTAAAACAGGAAGTGAGCTAATAATTTGCTTCTGAGAGTGTGAAATTATGGTTTTTTTAATGTGAAATTATGGTTTGTATCAAAATGACTGAATAGAAAAGCTTCCTTTTAATTAAATCTCCCAGTCAACAGACACTTTCAGAAGCATTTCTTTGAAAAATTTAATAGTTAAAAGTTACTTTTCCTCTGACTAATTGGCTCTGCTTTTATTTTATTGCTTTCACTCACACAAAGAAATGCTCACCACCATTAGAGCAAGTAATCAAGCTGTGTTCGAGCCAGAATTGACTTCTGCTATAATAAAAGTGAATAGGCTCGTCATTTTATCCCTGGCATTTGTGACACACCTTTTGAAAACAAACGGCCCTTTGTGCAAAACAGTACATCCCATCATCACAGAAAATCAAGATCGACACATTTAAAAAATGCCATTAAGTCTTGCTCACACATTGTGCTTTCTTTTTCTCTGACATCCAGACTAATGGCATAATAGTGACACTCAGTCAGTTCATGCAACAAATGGCCCAGGAATAGGGTTAGCAATAGGTAATCGCCCCTAAACTAGTGCTGTTGAGTGTAACTCAAGACAAAGCATTTCCTCATTAAGCTATCATGTATTGACCCTGTAATTCGATAGAGGCCACGAGCGAAACCTTGTAAAGATAGATGTCCTGTTGTCATGACAGTTGGGGAGAAAGCACATTGAGGTGTTCATTAAAGGTCCAGTGGCCATGACAGGCGGCGACATTCTTAGTCAAAACTATTAGCCACAATGTAAACTGTGCAAGAGTTGTAGGAAACCAATCAGTTCGACTTTTGCACCACCTGTGCTCCAATGTGCACATGATTGTGTTATAAAATGCATTACATGCTCTTACAAAGTGTTATTTTTCTATTATTTTAAAATTTTGGAAGATGAAGGGTGAAGAAAGCCTTACTTGAATTGCTTATTACGCTCAGAAAAGGGTAAATAATAGAGGGATGCTCGATATTGGCTATTTATGGATATCCAATATAACGATATTGTTTGACTTTTAATTTTCAATTCCGACAAATGCTGAGCCGCCCTCTCATTAAAAAAAAAGAAAAACTAAAACATTTTAGGTTACTTACATCACAAATCTCCTATTATGTATGATTACATTTTAAACGTGTTCTGTGTGAAATGACAATTACTTCAATTTAAGTCAGTAACAGGAAAAATGTCATGTTTATTTTGTCTCCAACAGCAGCTGAATCTCATAAACCCAAAGCATGATGCTAAGATGTGTGTATTAGTGATTATTTTTATTTTTCTGTGTATTGCTGCTATGTTTATTCATTTAGCAGACGCTTTTATCCAAAGCGACTTATGATAAAACATTTATAAAGATCTTCAGATAAGAAAACCAAGCCTTGGGTGATGATTCTTGTTTTAGTCGTCGGTCTCTACACTGGGAAAATTTCTGCTTCACAAGTTGTGCCAAATAAACTAAAATATCTCAAAAGCTTTACGTCAGATCTATTATATCTATTTTTTTTTTGACATTTTGAGAGAGGAGAAGTAGCTGAAGAGTTTAATGTGTAATATATGTATGGAATGGAAAATCTCCATCCAGCCATCCGCTACAGATATTTTCCAATAATACCTTTTAATGCCGATATCGACCAATATTAATGTTAGATCAATAATTATTGGACATGAGTAGATATTGAGTTGGCTGCAGCTGGAGCAAATATCATATTACAGCTCCTGCTAGACAAAAATGTTTGTTAAAAATCCCCCCAATAAGTAACGATCGATTAGCTACGACCCCAGTCATTTGGTAGATTTTAGTCTTGATATCTTATTAGGACTGAAGTTAACGGAAACAGAATAAACCATGCTAAAAATGTAATAAAGGTGCAAAGAGGAAAAAAATCTTTAACTTTTTTCTTGGTGCACAAAAGAAAAGGTTATGAGTTTTTATTAGTGGCTTCTTCATTCATTACCACTACAATGTATTAAGATTTTTTAAATTTGTATTAAACTAAACTTAGAGTTATTTGATAAAATGAGTTTTCTCTGCAGGTTGGCTGGGCTCTCCCTCAGAAATAGGGTGAGAAGCTCAGTCATTCAGGAGGGACTTGGAGTAGATCCGCTGCTCCTCCACATCGAGAGGGGCCAGTTGAGACGACTCAGTCATCTGGTCAGGATGCATCCTGGACGCCTCCCTGGTGAGGTTTTCTGGGCACGTTTAACTGAGAGGAGACCCAAAGGAAGACCCGGGACGTACTGGAAGGACTATGCTTCTCCGCTTGCCAGGGAACGCCTTGGGATTCCCCCGGAAGAGCCGGCCCAAGTGGCTGGAGAGGGAAGTCTGGACCTCTCGGCTTAGGCTGCTTCTCCTGGGAACCGATTCCGGATAAACGGGAGAAAATGGATGGATGGATTAAATGTTGGATTATTGGAATTTGATGCATTCAGATCACTGGAGCAATGTTGTTATTTCCCTGCTTCAGCACAACTGAATCAAACAGGGTTCATTTATGTGTTTCTGTAGAAGTTGAGGTTATTTAACCATCTAAATCACACACACACACACACACACACACACACACACACACACACACACACACACACACACACACACACACACACACACACACACACACACACACACACACACACACACACACACACACACGCACACACGCACACACACACACACACACACCCATAGGGCCACATTTGTGCTTCCAGTTGTGCCCCAGCATGTATTTATTTATTTATTTTTTGTTCTGTGGGAGGAAACTTTACCCAGACAGAAGCTACGCATGCACAAAGAGAACACACAGAAAGGACCATGCCAGGTGTTGAGCTTGTGACCTTCTTACTGCAAAGCAACATTGCTTCAAATAAATTATGATCAGATAGATTTTTCAGAGAAAAGAAACAGACAAAAACAAAACTGTGACACTTGTTCTGTCAAAACAAAAACACAATCTTTTACAGTATTATCACCGTTTGACAACATTTTATACAAACTCATCTTTTGCATCTTTCTTGTGCTGTCGCGTGAATCTCCAAATGTTAAAAACAAAACCTTCATTTGTTTTAGTTCAGTGTTTGACTTTAGGAATGATGCGCCTAAAACAAATCATTTCAAAAACTCTCCGTTTGTGATGTCACAAATAAGGAAAGTCCCATAAAACCACCTTTCGTGTGCAGAGATATTCTGAGTTTATAGCAGCTTAAAGAGCAAATTGCAGGTTACATTTTTTTTTCTAATTCATATAAAATGATATTCAAAACATTCTATTTGATATGCTTATTGTAGATATTTCGTTTAAAAATACATAACAGCACAGTTTTTCTAGTAAAAACTATCCTTTCTCAGCAAAGCTTCTAAAAAGGCTCTTTTTTCTAAATCTGAACCTCTGACGTTACCTAAGGGACTTAGAAGCTAGGCGCTGCCTCAGCTCAGTGTGGAGAGTGGGTAGTTTTAGGGTAGAGAGGTCATGTTATCCAGTAAGTGTGTATGTTTACTAGTTTTGGATTGTGTTCATTTTGATAAACTATAGTTTGTGAAGGCTGTACCAACTCCAGCCTGTCCAGACATCGAGTCCACGGGTTTCCAGATAAGAGAAACGACACCTCTATCTCCGTGTCTGAGGGTGTTTTGTGCAGCTGAAAAGACGGACTTCTGTAGCCCGCATTGGTCGATACAGGGGAAGGGAGGTCCGCGCTGGGCTCCGGAGACCCGTGGAAGGGTTTAAAATTTTAAATGTGGATTTCTGGAACTCAGATCACCGTCAGAAACAGGCCAGAACCGACCACCAGAAGAGATGTGCTGCTCAGTGGGTCGGAACCGGATCAGAACCACTTCCTGGACCACCCGGAGATGATGCACGGCTTTTAAAAATACCAGTTCGGCTGGCTCACTGGTGTCTGGGTCAGATCCAGCTCACAGAAGCCCGCATGAGCTCCAGAACCAGATGACAGGCGTCTCTCTCCCTCTCTCTAAGTGCTAAACTACGTTACGTGAACGGATATTAATGCGTATGAGACTGCTGACAGACACTCATTAGTATTAATATTATATTAACTGACTGATACTACTTTAACTGTCTGGTACACGATAGTAATCTGTACAATATTGTGATGCTAGCACACGAGTTTAAGCTAACATCGTTATCTTACCTGCTGCTCCCCCGTTGTTCTCCTCAATCTCTCTGCTTTGGTCGATGGTTTCTCCCTCTGGTTTGTCTCTGCTCTCTGGGGTGAGCAGCAAACTCATAACTTTATGGTTTTGTCCATCATAGGTAGAATTATAAACATTTAAAGTTTCCTCTGTGTCAGAACCGGCATTAGAATCCATATTTTTCTCTGGATTAAGCTAACAGGACTCCCTCAGCTGACATCACTTGGTTTGGCAAAAAAAAAAAAATCTCACAAAAATGACTCTAAAAGCCTAAATAATTTATGTATGTGTAAAAAAAATGTTTAAAACGAGTTTTTTTTTGTTGTTGTTTTGTTTCTCTAAACAGTGGTTCATAGGAGTCTCTAACCTGCAATTTGCTCTTCAAGCAGGGGATGGGTGGGCGGGGCCTGAAACATTTTGTTTCTTAAAGTGACAGAGATCTGAATTGACTCATTCAGGAAGGTAATGAAACTGTCAGGAATGAAACTGCTTTATGTGAGAGGGATTAAGAGCCAATAACTTTATAATGACCACATAACTATGACAACTTTAAATAAATCATTAAATGTCTTCTTTAAAGCACCTGTTGAAAAACTGACAATTCAACCAAATTTTGGTCAGACCTGGGCGATTCCAAAGACCGTCCCTAAAAGGTGCTACAAGACAACAATCTTTTTCCTAAAATAGAATTTTCTTCTCACTTGAAGGATTTTGAAAGACAACACCTTCAGCATGAACGCTCTAGAGTGAAGCATCTGCAATAGGAGCAGTCTTCCTTTCATCACTATGGTTCAGCCTTGAACCTCGTACCTTTAAAAGCTTCTGTCAAGTTCTCCTTCTAAAACGGTTTAAGTCATTGATTTCACAGCTTTTAAGGCATTTTCACTTAAGTTTTACAAGTTTGTGAAGCAATCTGTTGGATTCCAATCATCAAGTAGATTTAGCTTCGTAGCAGCACCCCTGTGACATCAGGTGAGTGACGTGGTAAAATAGATGAATGACACTAGGTGGTAGCAGAGCTCCCTTGGGCAGGTGCATGTCAACCTGTGCAACATCTCCCCTTCACATTTGATTTAAACTCTTCATGTGGGGTTGACACACGCTTTCCCTTGTTCGTTTGAGGCTGCTAAATTCACCTGTGTGGGTGTCGAAAGGCTTTGTGTTTTCATTTGAAACATTTTCTTTTGTTGATTATTGGGTATGATTTGTTTTTAATTGCCTTCCGGCACCACCAAAGCACACACGTGTCTATTAATCTGTGTTCAGCGGAGTTCAAAATGTCTCCTATAACTTAGTAATGGATCCATTAGTGTGAGGAAAAGCACAGCACTTAAAGGTTTGCTACTTATGGAGCAGAATTGGAAGCAATTGCCTGAATCATGGCCCTGTAGCCATTTCCACAATGAAACGTTATGGTTAACTACAAGGTGCGAGCTCAAAAACGAGTATAAAAAAGCATGGGAAGGAGAAAGATCACTACTTTATTTCAAACTTGGAATAACTCAGTACAGAAATAAAACAACAAGCAGCATCAAACATTTTCTGCATGTTTTATTTTTTAATGGCCCCACAGAGTCAAAGAGAGGATGTTTTACTGGGAGGTAGCTTCAAAAGTAGTTTGCCACCCTGCGAACGGACTGGACCGTGGGATTCTCCGCCTCCCACTCCTTGTGGCTGCAGTAGTTTCCTCTCTCCACGACGTACATGCGGCCTCGGTAGTTTGGCTCCTCGTATAAGACCCAGCTGATAGGAGAGTGAATAAAAACAAATGCACGTGCTGATTACTGCAAATCAAATCACAAAAAGTCATGTTTATGTTGATTTGAAAATAATATAGCTCCAATTGAGAACTTCAAGAAAAGTTCGATACATAAACAAACCCTTTTTCTACACAAACGTGCCTCAACTCTGTAACGTTTAAATTAAATTAAAACTTTCATGCATTCATCAGCCTATGAGTGATTGTTAATTACACTGCACCTTCTGCACTGTAATGGCTCACCCTTTAACTTTGTCTTTTATCTGATTTTTAAATCTGAATTTAATTTGATCTAAATTTAGTTGTGCATTTTAATGAAGTTTTCACATTGATTTTTGCTGTTCTTGTTCCTGGACAGGGCAATGAACCACCTCTGTGTATGGTAAATGCTATACAAATAAAGCTGCCTTGCCTTAAACCTTTATTAAATAAAAGTGTTGGCAAATGGAATGAATATAAGAAGAAAAGGTGTTTGCATGACAAACTCAGTGGTGCACCTTTGAGCTCAGATTTGTCCACTAAAACACAAATTACCAAGTAAAACTCCATTTACTAATTACTTACATGAATATTTTCCTGATTGCTCATTGCTGGTCATCTTATAGCTTCTGGGCAAGCTTTATTCAACTTAAATATTTACAGATCATCATTTAGTTGGTAAAATTTGTCTCTGAAGACTCGTGCAGCCCTTCTGTCCACCTGAAGTGATTCTTTTAAATCCAAATTGAATAAACCTTCATGACATCTCTGTAGGAAATAATAGTTTGTAGCAGTTTTCTGTCAGATTTTGGTAAATGTGCACCAAGTTTCCGTGGTAGCATGACAAGTCATAAAAGTAGGTTAGGCCTGTGCTGAGTCCGTTGCTGGGAGTGAGAATGTGTTGTTTGTTGGAAATGCACTACGGCTCACTATCTTTTCAGTGTGAGAATTTCACCAAAGTGGCTCAAAGGTGTTTAGTTTTGCTAGCTGGCACCAAACTTGAATCGTGCAGCATTCTGACACAAAGTGCATCTTCTTTTAAATATGTTGGAGGCAAACTGTCATAAAAGCAGATGTTTTGCATATTTATTTTTAAATGACTCGATTTATGCATCTAAATATGAGTGTGTGTTTAGGGGACAGACTGGGGAAAATATATTTTTTGAATTGTTTACACATTTGGGGTAATAAGAGTTATATTATAATGTAGGGTGATGTGAAATAAAAGTATTGATATTAAAATAACAGTAATGCAACCTTATAATCAACTTTTGATTCATACTGCCCCGTATGTTTAGGAATTAGTTTAGTTTAGTATTTTTTATTTTATTTTATTGTATATTTTATGGATTAAAATATGCTTTAGCAAGTAGCCAGTTAAAGGGTTAGGACTTAATAATAATACCTGATGATACCTTAAACACTTGGCAAAAATAAGTTATTCTTTTGAAGACTACAGGCCATGAATTGAGTTATTTTTAATTTATTTATCTGCTTTTTAAATTACTTTTAATGGCCTCCAAAAGTCATATTTAATGTCTCTTTTGAAAATATTGAATGATTGTGCACACAGACACATTTTCTCCAAGTACTGTAGTTTTCCAAGGTTAATCGTTTTGGGATTTAAATTAAATCAAGGAAAGATTTTCCTCATGTCCTACACGTTTCTTCATCCTGCAGAGAGGCACAAGGTTCAACTGATGTTGCCTGCAACTGAATATGAAGACAACATTTTATGCTATAATTCACTCTTTAGGCATTTGAGGCATCAGGATCAATGAAATGATTCAGTCAAGCGTTCTCAAGGTACGTACGCGCCATCCCCGTAAACCTTGATGGAGTTGAGGCAGTTCTTGGTCAGGCCTCGAGCGTTCAGGAAGGGACAGTCGTCACACAGCTCCACACACTGGCCGGTAAAGTTGTCTCCCTCAAACAGCTCCAGCCTATAGTGCTCTCCATGCTGGAGAGGAAAATGGCATACATGCTCGCTGAGTCATGACAGCAGAGCTCAGCATCACCTCTCTGCAAATGACCAGACTGTCCTCTTTTTGAGGCTGCAGAGTGTGTGCAGACAGAATTTAAAGTAGTGCTTTAAGGTTGTGAATTTGCCATACAGTTTCTAAAATGCACAACTCCTGCAAAATAACTTAATACGATCAAGATTCCTTTGACAAGCAGATGTGAACGAATCAGGCCACAGTGTGCACCAACCAGACATACCAGTCCCTGATCTCCTTCACTTCTTACCATCCTGACTGGTCTGCAGGAGCCCATGTGATCATTATGGGCATTCCATCGCTGGAATTCAGGGTACTCGCCGTGCTCCAGAATGTACTGCTGGCCCTTGAAGTCTGGGTGGTCGAAGCAGACGAAGGCCCCGCTCTCCACGCGGACAGAGTTGACCCTGTTCAGGAAGCCGCGGTCCTGGAAGTTGTCACAGTCGCTGCGGAGCTCCAGCTTCCTCCCTGTGAAACATTTCCCCTCAAAGAGCACGATCTGTGTTCACGTTCGGGAAAACTGTTAAATTCCAGACTGGCGTGTGACATTTTTGTTAAAAAATGATCAAGACTATTTTTTTGAGTTCATTGCTGCTTTATACTCACCTTTCCTGAGTACTGAGACATTTTCCTTCTCTAAATGCCCCCAAAATACTCACAAAGTTCGAGAGTGGGAAAAGGTAAGCTCCCAGATATATACGGCTGACGGAGAGTGTGGCGGCGTGGCGAGGCAAAGGCAACAAAAGCGCAACAAAAGGGGGGTTAGACATTTTGCCAAATGGACAGTTTCCCTTACACGTGCCACTGCTGATATTGGAGTTTGCTGCCAAAGGGGAGTGAAACAAAAGGCTGGGAAAGATTCTGCTTTGATAGTGATGCTGGACGTTGTGAGGGGGCTGCAGGAGAATATTTGGGTTGTGTCCAGATGAGGAGATAAGAAGAAAAACAACCAAAAGGAGGGACAGTTAAAGCAGAAGTAAACGAAGGAACTATTCAAATAATCTCCAGCTAGCAGCAGCAGCTAAATGGCACCAAAGCAGTCTCGAACAACTAGTCTACGTCTGAAATGTAAGACGAAAGGTTGAGCAGGGCAACCCAAACACCAAATGAAAACAGACGACTCCACCTGCTACTTCTTTCAGGGTCCCGCTTGTGCTTTTGTTTCCCTTTTGCAGACCCTCTGAGGATTCCTGGATAAATTTAGAACTTGACCCATGAAAATCTGGGAGAGACTCAAGCTCCAAAACTGCAGTCATGACAGCAAACCTCCACCAGGCTTAAGGTAACCCAGGTGGGAGATGATAGAAAGAAAACACGGCTTATTTAAACACGCTGTACGACCTCACTCATTCCTTATTTTCACCAGTTGTAATAAAAAAAACAGCTTCTTAAATGACATAACAACAAATTACCTAAACTCTTATAAGGATTTAAGGGTTTTGAAAACATCTGCAAATTTGCAGCCAGAAAATGATCTTTTTCTATGTTAGCATCATTATGCACTGCAAAAAATGATTTCTAAGAAAATAAAAGAGCCAAATTTTTAGATTTTTTTTAATCCAAAGAAAAGGAAATCTTCTCTAGAAAAACAGCATTGCTTAAAATAAGGACAATATTCTTAAACATCATCCAAATATTCTTGTTTTGAGTGAAAAAAAATCTGCCAATGGGATATGTGAAAGTTGCTTGCTAGAAATCTAGTTTTAACTTAATTAGCTAGCTTTGAGTTTCTAGCCAAGCAACTTTTGCTTTAAGACTTTTTTTTTTTCATTTTAGATCAAAAACAAGACAACATTCTAAAAATTAGGCTTTTTGTACTTTCTTGGAAATCATTTTTTGCAGTGTGGTGCTTGTATTTATCCCAATTTTGAGGTTTAAATCACCAATGAGTTTCAAAAAATTGTGAACTGTTGGCGAAGGCTGAGAAGAAATCTTTTTCAGGAATCAAACAGTTCAGACCAAGACTTGTTGGAGAGATACTAATTCTGGTTTTGGAGGTGATGTTGGATTCTTGTACAGCTCTGACCTGCTAACACCACATTTGGCTCATTCTACTTTACCTGATATTTTTTTCTGTGGACTTTGGAAGAATAAACTTCCCTATGGGAGAATTTTAATGGTCGTAATGATGCTCTGACATGGAAGGTAACACCTTACAGTATGAGTCCCTCTATTAACATTACTTAGTGCATAATTAAGCATTAATAAACTATCAAATAAAGTTTTACCAATTGCTTAACCATATTATGTAATGCATTACTAAACAGAGCCCCTCTGGCCCTTTGTCCTGACCCTAAGGACACTTAATAGTTAACAATATATGTAACATTAATTAAGGCACCCTTTGTTTATTAATGCTTAATAACTCACTAAGTAAAAGGACTCATATTGTAAAGTGTTACATCTACATTTAAATTTAATCACTATGCTAATTATTAACCAACACCGATCACTGATGTTTTTGAAATGCACTTGAAATTCCTTCAAAAATCCCACAAATAAACAAAAGATGGCTGCTAAAAAGTCACAGTTTTCTGGATAATTAAATGCAAATGAAATACGTTCTCATTCAACTCAACAAAAGCCCAAAGAAAGGAGTTTATTTTTGACTCACATTACAATCTTCGTAAATTAAGCCCAATTTAAAACGCGTTTCTTTGAGAGCTTAAGGTGAACCAGGACATTTGGGTTTGGCCTAATCCACCCAAAGCAAATATCCTGCACCTCCGACTGATATCAGCTAATATTAATCATTATTTGAGTCGTAGACAAAAGCATATTTTACTATCTGCAAACGGACTGTTCTTGCACAACGCATTGGGAAACATATTGTAACTAGGGCGAGTAAGGTTCTGAGTATATAGACTTAACACAGATTGAACCCTTAATGGGGCGTTGCCATGGAAAGTCAAAGTAAGGGGAAGTATAAAAGGAGGAAAGGTCACTGAATGCACCTCAGTTATTGGCAGACAAACCAGTGAGATTCTGTTCAAACACAGTTATCAACACTTGTGTGTTTGACCTCGTCGGCTCCTTCTGGAAACAGGTGTCACTTTGATCTTCTCAAGATGCTGATTTTAAGGATTCACACTTGTATTTTGTGTGATTTTAGTAATTTTAGTAGCTGTTATCACATGTGTGCTCTATCTGGAACAGGCTGCAGCTCTGAACGGAACAATGAAGGTGCTGGTCTTGGCTTTAATCGTCGCCTTGCTGTTTGCAGCTGGTGAGTCTGTCACTGATTCTCCACTGGATCAACACAACCTGCTGCTGACCTGCACGGCTGTCCACTTTCAGGTCCTTCTCATGCTGTTAACCTTACTGGACAACAAAAAGAAGACGGCATCAATCTTATTGCCCATATTTTCTAACACTGAACAGTTTTAACCACGTTTCTTCATAAAAACTTTAAAATAAGAGTAATTTTGTCTGAAAGGCATCCTTGCTGTTTCTGTTTCCAGGTGAGGCCCTGAGCTGCCATCGCTGCGTCCCGAATAGGGCCGGAGACGAGTGCGAGATCACCGTGGAGACGTGTAAACCAGGGAAGGATGCGTGTGCTGCAGCAAGTTTCCTCACACCACCATGTGAGTTTCTGAAAAACACGGCCGTATTTTTCAAATCTCATGTTTATGACACATGCATGTAACACGTCTCAAGAAATCTTGAAATTTTATGATGAATGTCGTTTAGGTTTCCTTAAATGAAGAATTCCTTTTGCACGATACAATCAAGGCTTTATTTCACTTTTCATAGATGGACACTACCAGAAGTGCATGGCTATGTCAGACTGCAAACTCCTGAGGCTCAACGCCTACATCAAGATCAAGTGTTGCGCTGAAGACCAATGCAACACCTTAGATGATGCCCAAAACACGGCAAATTAGCCAAGCGGGCGTCTGATTCCCAACAGGAGGATGTTGCTTTTTAATTAAAAACATAATAACTGAAATTCCTCAATGAATAAAAAATGTGAGAAAAAACTTGTCTTCAAACATTATTTTATTTAAACTTCTCCCATCCATTGAATTGCTTTCATTTAATTCCAATTTTTTTTTGTCCTTATTAGATCGAAATGCCCTTCAGGCTTTCTTTAACTCCGTAAAACTCCAGGTCTCATGAATGCAGCGCGTTGTGTATGGGCGGGACGCTGGAATGCTGAGGAAATCAGTAAATGCTGGATCTGAAAGAAATATTCTGCACTAGTTTATTTTGGGGCTGCGCAGTGGTGCAGTGTTTAGCACTGTTTCCTTGCAGTAAAAAAGTCCTGGTTCAAATCCTGGCCTGGTCTTTCTGCAAGGAGTTTGCACGTTCTCCCTGTGCATGCAGGGGTTCTCTCTGGGTACTCTGGCTTCCTCCCACAGTCCAAAAACATGACTGTCAGGTTGATTGGACTCTAAAATTGTCCTTAGGTGTGTGTGCGTGCTTGTTTGTGTGTCTCTTGGGTGTACCCCACCTGCTTGCCCGGAGACTGCTGGAGATAGCCCCCTGCGACCCTGCAAGGATAAGCGAGTAAAACAAAATATATGGATGGTTTAATCTGAATCTGAATCCTCTCTAGATTTTTATTCTGCACCTCTTTCATCATTTTTACATACATAATGTACTTTTGGCCATTTTTTCCACATTAGATATTATCATTTAAAGATGCCTATAAAGACAACCAAAAACCACAAGGATCCACCAACCAGCGTGCTTACATAACCACTTTTTGCTTTAATGATTACAATTAAAAACATTTGTACAACATTTTCAACATTAGAAAATGGATGCAGATTTCTTTCTTTCCTTCTTTCCTTTTGTTGGCTGATATTAACCAATATGAAACTAACTGAGGGACAGAGAAGGGAACTACGAGGTGATGGAGTAGAAAAGAGGGCACAAACAGCTGCTGATGTATCAGAAGAAACGCTCCAACTGTTTTCTTATGCATGGCACACACAGCGGCCCTCTCATCCTGTGTTCTTCAACCAGAGAAGGAACTGTAGCCTAAATGGAAGCTGCACAACGAGAAGCGAAGATGCACCAAGCCACAAGTATCTCTGAGACAAGAATGGGTTTTTTTCCTGATACATCGGCTGTTTAATGGTCTTGCATCAGTGCTGAGCACAGAGAATATGGGAATATCAGACAAGGAAACCACCACTCCAATATTTTTTTTAATCAAACATACAAAGAAAAAACAAAGGGATGCGAGAAGGGAATGGGAAATGTTGATAAATAAGAATCAGAGCCATAAATGGTTTAGGACCCTGGGGGTGGAGTCAGCTGAGGTGGAGGAGAACTGGCGGCTAGCCTTCAAGTAACGGGATTTCCCAGTGCAGTGTCCTGTGTGTTGATTGGGCGGCTCTACATCACGGAGCAGGATGTTTTTCCCGGCTGCACGCCGCCATCCATCTTTTCTGCCTCCAGGATCATCCTTCGAAAAACCTCCACGGCAGTCTGAGAGAAAGAGAGAGGAAGAAGCACACAAAGGATGCTGTCATGCACTACATCTCAGGCATTTATCCACACACACACACACACACGCACACACACACACACACACACACACACACACACACACACACACACACACACACACACACACACACACACACACACACACACACACACACACACACACACCCAAATAAAATAAAATAAAGTTCTACACTTGATTTACTGCTGATTAGCGCACTTCCTGAACATCCAGCTCTGGATTATAAACAACAGCAAAACTAACAGTTTAACAAAGACTCTGTCGCTGATATTCAAAACAAAAAAACCTAAAAGCAAAAATGAAAATTTGTTTTGTTGATTACTTCAACGAGGTAGTGAATGCAAAATGATAACATTATCTTTTAAAAATTTAAATGAAAAAGTATTAACTATTGAAATCAGCCTGAATCTAGGTAGACGCCACGGCCAAAGGACCCTAAAAAACAGAAAAATGGCTACAACTAAGTCAGTTTGACATATTTTGAGTTAAAACATTGAATCATGGTATCTGAGAGTCATTTGCATACATCTTGACTGTGTATGAATTTAAACTTTGCCAAAACCCTTTGAATTCAACTCCATTTATCTTTTAGCGAAATATAAACCACAGGATGGATTTAAAAGAGCATGTCTCCCCCTTCCAGAGTCTTACCCCGACACTGGGGGCATCAGCGGCGCGGAACGGCAGCGGAACGTTGTTGCTTCAGATAGAACCTAGCAGAGCAGGCCTGTTCAGTTCCGGGCCCAGAGGGTCGGTATCCAGCATGTTTTAGTGCTTTCTCTGGCCCAACACACGAATTCAGTGGTTGAATCACTTGCAGCAGCTCATCGGGCTCTGCAGAAGCCTGTTAATCACCTGCTGATTGAGATCAGTTGTGTTGAAGAAGGGTTAAAACCAAAGCGCGCTGGTACCGGCCCTCCAGGCCTGGAACTGAATAACCCTGCATTACAGTCTGTGGGGTTGATTCCAATTTTCAGGCACGTCCCAAAAGCCTCTCGTCGCGTCGCCAAAGGAAAGACTGGGTTCTATTTTTTCTGCAAGCTGCTTTTGGGACTCGTCAATTTCTGCAGTTAACATGGGGTTAGGCAGGAAATCACACATGGTTCTAGTGTAAAACATCTGGTGATTTTCAAAATAAAAGACTTTGCAGCTATTTCATATCTATGTAGATTATATCTTTACGTCTGACCTCACGGCTTTATTTACTACCAGTTCTGAGAAATGCAGCGATGCGGTTTTCATGGTTTTAATACAGGCAGTGGAGAGGAACAACCTTAAATATTTTACCAAACATAATTTCCTTCTTGTTGGTTTAATGGCGGATGGCATAAACAAACCGTGACAGGATCGAGGGGTTTTGTGATCTCGCGAGTCCAGCCAGGAGGATGGCGGAGAAGCCGCTCCCCAGCTGAGACTCTCCCAGTGTGGATTGATACGCAGCGAGGCATGCAAGTAAACCGTTCCGCTGCCGTTCCGCCCCGCTGATGCCTCCAGTGTGAAGTCGGGATTACTCCACCCACATTTCCTGTTCGTCCCTCGGTGCTGCTGACATGTGAAATGATAAAAACTCGCTCTCTATTCAAACTCCAACTCGTTATGGAGGCACGGCTGAGACTCAGCTGCTTTTATAACTCACAGGTCTCAGGCACTGGCTAACATCACGTATAACCACTTGGCCAATAGCATTGGCTGATTCAAACGGTGCAGAGGTTCAACCCAAAGAGGGCGCCACACTAACAGTTTTAGGCTGAATCTTTATATTTTTAAATAAGATGCACAAAAATGCCAAAATAATGACCACACCTGTCTAAAAGACACTCACTTATACAGTATATCAATAAATAAGTTGATATGAGGGTGACTTGCTCTTTAAGTAACCTCTCAGAGATTTCCTTGGGCACGCACCTGCAACTGAATAACTATTGATACAAATACACTGAGAAAATTAACTTTGCAAAGACAAAATAAAAAGTATATGATTTGTGTGAAATCAAGTGAGATCACAAACAAAATATGACCAAAAAAATGGATTGAAAACTTTTTTTCTTTTTATAAAATTCTGAGTCAGTGTAATTTACATTATTTCCAGCCATGCCAGGCCTTTTGTGTCTGCATTTTGATTTCATTTCTGTGAAAAAATATAAAATTTGGTGTTCTGTTATATGTAAATCTGTCTTCTTGTTGCTGAGTTTCACACCTCACACCTCTGCTTTCAAGACAAAACGCTGTGGAAGATGAACTCTTGAGCCGCTTCCTTTCCGTCCACTCGAAGGCAGAAAAGACTTCGGAGACATGAAGAGCGCAAAGCGGTGGGTCTTCAGAACAAAGACCGAGTGGGCGTCTTCGAACACACCTGCTGTTTTAGTTCACATAGGCGCAGCTGTGTAAAGTGCCTTGGAGCCGGCTGAAGTGAAATATAAGAGAGTGGTGACCACTAAATTCACTGCAAGCCAATCGCTCTTAAACAGCTGATGCATCAAAACGAATGGAAAAGTCCGTCTCATCAAGAAATATGGTGCAGAGCGGAAATGTTACACAAGTGTAGCCGCAGCGTCGTTGATAACAACACAATCCTTTGGTTAAGGCATCTGGTAAAGGGGTGCAGCTGTGGTCCAACATCCTGTGAGTCAGAACAACTCACTTGTTTATGTGCATTATTGACTGTAGCAGTGCAACAATAACTGCACGAAGGCTGTTGCAGCTCTTCTTATATCAGACACTGCAGATTTCAGAAAATGTCTTCTAATCATTCAGGTGGGTTTACTGAAGCTTCATGTGCGGAAAATATACAAATAAATAAAACCACAATGTATATTCATATATTTCCTATAAATGTGTCACATTTGTTTAATTGCATGTGCTTACATGCAATGATTTACATATAATTTTTCACCAACTGTCTCAATAAACAGTGAATTTTCTCCACCAGACTCTAGTTTCACTCCTGGGGCACGGTGAAAAGTGCCCCTGGACTGCAGCTAAACAGCCAATCACATTTGGTTGCTAGGGTGAACTGGAGAATTTTGGGCCAATCAGCATCTGTGAATTGAATGCCTCTGGGTGTCACAATCTGCCCCTGCCTCCCTGACTGTGTCTCTCCCCTGCCTGATTAGTCTTTATTGTTGTAACCTGCCCCGTGTTTATCCGCCCATGTGTTCCTGATTGTTTCCCTGAGTATTTATACCTCCCAACTTGTTTGAGTCTTTGTCGAATCATTGTTTGTTGTCAGCGTTGTTTTGGTTCTGTCGTTCCCGCTCTGCCATTAAAACCATTTCTATTTCATCCGTGCCTGCATTTTTGCCTCCTGTCAGCTCCTCCACACATGGTCCGCCGCCATCCACACCCACAACATGACAGAATGATCCGACCAACCTGGACCTGTGGTGAGCTCTAAGCATCTGCCTGGAGGATTACTTTTTTTTGCCTTTTCTCCATTTAGCGGAGGGAGATTCCGACTCGAGGGGTTTCGGCGCATCCTACCGGTTTCCGGGGTGGTCGTACTCATTGAGGGGGTTTCGGCGCATCCTATTTGTTCCCGGGGTGGTCGAACCCATTCTCCTCTCCTGCTTTCGGCCCCGTCCTGTTTTTTCCCAACAGAAGCCGCGGATCCTGGGGTTTTGGTGAAGTAAAACCCCCTACGCATGCCATCATTCTCCAGGGTGGTAAAGCTGGTCTCCCCACTCCTTCTTCTGCTTCCCTGCACCCAAGCCTCTGCCTGTGACCCAGCGTATCGTGATGTGCACCTGCTCAGACAGTTTGTTGAGTACCTGCCACCGAGCTGGGTTTCCTCGCGTCGCTCCTGCAGTTCAGCAACTTCCTGGTCCACGCCTGCGGGGCCTACGCCTGCAGGTCCTCCATGCTGCAGCCTCTTCAGAGTCCCGCCGCTGCAGTCTCTTCAGGGTCTCACGCTTGCTGCTGCAGCCTCTTCAGGGTCCCACACCTGCTGCTGCATTCTCCTGTTCCAGTTTCCGGGTGTTCCAGTTTCCAAGTGTTCCAGTTCCTGTTCCAAGTCCGAGTATTCCTGTTTCCCAAGTCGACGTCTCAAGTGTTCCGGTTCCCAAGTGCAAGTGTCCCGAGTCTCCAGTGTTATGTGGCTTTTGTGGGCGTCTGGTATCCGCCCCTTAAGAAGGGGGGGGGGGGGGGGGGGGGGTACTGTCACAATCTGCCCCTGCCTCCCTGACTGTGTCTCCCCCCTGCCTGATTAGTCTTTATTGTTCTCACCTGCCCCGTGTTTATCCGCCCATGTGTTCCTGATTGTTTCCCTGAGTGTTTATACCTCCCAACTTGTTTGAGTCTTTGTCGAATCACTGTTTGTTGTCAGCGTTGTTTTGTTCTGTTGTTCCCGCTCTGCCATTAAAACCATTTTTATTTTATCCGTGCCTGCATTTATATATGCATATATACATATAATTGACTTTCTGAAACACTGCTCATTTGTAGAAGGGAAATTAATGATTGTTTTGGAATTGAAGTCATTTTCCAAATTTCATTTAAATACTTATTATGGACTGAGGTGCAGGAATATTTCATTGGTCGCCACTGCCTCACAGGAACTGAAACAGACTCCAAACGCAAGACGCAAGTTCAAACCACATGATCAAAGAGAAAGCATAATAAACTTTGAACAAAATTAATCTTTCACTTGTTTTATTGCTTAAAATAGTTGATACATTGAACTTTTTACAGCAAATAGTGGCTAATTAACAGCTTATCAAGTGCTGAGCCCAACTAGTGCAGTCTTATCACTCCAAGTGTTCCATTTATTAGATTCATTATTATTGTTGTGTAACTTGGACAAGGGGCATTCACACATTTAGGCATTTATATTATTATTTATGTGCACCCTATATGTAGACCTTTAATTTCTAATTCATATGCAGATAAACAGGGTCATTAAGGGGTACAGAGCCTTGCCCGAGGGCACTTTCGGCACACTGTAGGGGATGGGAATCACGCTCAACTTTAAGGTGTGTTTTTAAGATTTTCCAGCACCTAACATTAGGTAAAAAGTAGGCCTGCAGAAATGGTACCTAGCATTCAGCAGCTTTTTGTTTTCAAAATCAGATGTGTTGAGGGAGTGAAACTTCTAAAATATGCAGGATGGTGGCCCTAGTGGACCAAGATTGGACATCTCCTTCTCTGAATTTTGGATCCTTAAACTTTACAATAAGTCATCAAGAAAACTGAATTATGAACTTTAACGCTTTGTGCTAGGGGTGGAGTTAGTGGTATTCAACTGAATGATAAATCCACTCTTTAGAAATCAGGGAAACAAAAAAAACAAAAAACAAAATAAAAGGCGAATTATTTTGTTTATCTGGGTTTTTTTTTCTGTGATGGACTGGCAACCAGTCCAGGGTGAAGCCTGCCTATTGCCCAAAGACTGCTGGAGATGTAGGCGCCAGCCCCCTGTGACCCTGCGTAAATGAGCGAGTTTAGAAAATGGATGGATGAATCAATTTTTTGTATGATTTGCAGAGTTTTGACAAAAAAACAAACGGTGATGACTAAAGAAATCTGGGCCATTGCTCTTATATGTAGTGTATAGTAGGAGTAAAACACGGCTCAGGAACTGTTGATGTACTCCAAAGTCCTCAAATATGACAATAAAAAACACCATCTAACACTCGGTTAGGCGTATATCTAAAGCCGGATTCAAACAGAGCTGTTAAAGTCCCACTAGTCGTCACACACACTGGTGGGTGTGACATTTGTTCTCCGTATTTGACTGCAGACACACACACACTCGGGAACCATTTTAACCTGAGTTTAACCCCCCAATCCAACCCCTTCAAGATGAGTGTCAAAGTCTTTGGTAGGACTCGACCGGGATTTGAACCCCAATCTCCCAGTCCCAGGGCATGCCATTTTGAATTCTAGGATGTCCAAGGAAGATCCTGCCTTTCTCGCCTCTGACTGACTAGAAAGGCTCTACTACGATTGGCTGTTTCATTTAGCAGCAAACTGGCTGTCCTCACTAAATGCAGACTGTCCTTCTGCCACCAGCAGAAAGCTGTTTTGGGGAGTTTTGTAAAGAAATGTGAACTTGGAGCTATAATAACCGTTCTGGCCTCTTTTGCAAAACATTTTATGTTTCATGTTTCATAAAAACACTGAAAAGCGTAAAATGTTTCATTTATCAAACTTTTGGACTTACTGTGTCTTTTGCCTCTCAAGCATTAGAGTACATAGGATAAACATATGTGCCTTGAATGAAATTTAATAAAACTGCCCTATTCTGCCCAGCTGTGTGCATCAGGTCTGTTTCTTTGCTAGAATAATGAAAACTGGTGAAAAATAGGTCTAAATCGTGATACGGCCCAGAGGTGGTTTTGTCCGATCATCATTCAGATTGACGTCAACGTACACACCCATTCGGATGGTTGGAGTATAATAATGCCCACTGCTCATGTGAGCAACATCAGTGTGACGTCTTTCTGCCTTTACAGATGCCCAGGACAAGTGGAAAACATGGGGAGTGGTAAACAGAAGCTACCCTGCTCTCCTCTCTTGTGGTGGAGGCGCGGTAGCGTGACGTACCGCTGAGCCTGTAGCTTCGTTAAAGCGATCAGTCAACCCAGTGCAAGATTCAGAGCTCTAATCCAATCAAAACTTCAACTAGTTGCTCACATACCAATCATAAAAACACAAGAAATGTGATTTTTTTTGCATCTCAATTATAAACACAACAGATTTTACTTTTCTAACATTTGAAGAAACTTTGTTTTTACCTGGTTCTCCTTAGCAGAGGACTCCATGAAGGCAGCGTTCCAGGATTCAGCTAATGCTTTCCCCTCTTCACAACTGATTACTCTGAAATTATTCAAAAGCAGGTGGAAATAAGCAGAAATTCATGGTGTGTGTGCAGAAATAAAGGCATCACAGCCTGATCCAAACATTTTCTGCATTCATTTGAGGCGTGTGTGAGTCAACAAGGGCGTTTGGTGCTCTGACCTACGTGCACATTTGATAAAAACATAATGAAATCCAGCTTCAGAGTGTGGCAGGACGTACCGCTCCATATGTAGGTCATTCTTGTTTCCGACCAGCATAATTGGAACTCTGAGTAAGGAGGAAAGCAAAAAGGCCAGGATGTTATTTTGTCTATGATGTACTACAAACGTCCTGGATAGTGAAACAAAGGAAGACCAGATACTTACTGAACCTTTCCCACCATGTCCAACAATTTTTCATGGATAACCTGAACAACTTCAAAGCTGGGAGAAAGAAGAGAAGACGTTATACAAGCACATTTTTACTGCTTCAACACTTAAAAATAGCCTTCAAGAAGCTTCCCCCCCCCCCTATAAGACACCTTTTATTAGATGTGACAGAATAGACCAGAATGTAACCGTTGATGTCTATGGAGTAAGTCTGTGGGAAGATGGAGTATTCATCCTGGAAAAAGAAAAAAATAATATAAAGCACTGGTAAATCCAATATTTACATAAATCTCAATCAAGCTGTCACAGGCTGATGGAGTGTAAGGGAGCCGTACCTGCCCTGCTGTGTCTACAAGCTGAAGGTGGTACTCCTGTCCATTTATTGTGATCATTTTAGTGAACGCTGTGTTTAAAAGAACAGAGAAAGAAGAGGAAGTTTATCCAAACATGTTTCTTTGCACGTTTTCATGTTTCATGTTCAGCCTGCATTTCTTTCCTCGTTTATCAGAACACTTCGGGACATTTTTAGACCCGGTTTGGTGCCACTGAGTTCATCCAGTGCAGGATTGTCAATATCTGTCTGGAAATGAGTTTGCTTCTCCATCACAGGGGATAGAGAGAGAGAGATCCTGCAGCATCTCGGTAATAACGCTGACGCCACTTCATGTTGAGCATCCAGCGATTATATATAGATATAGACCACACAGCCAACGCAGGGTGGTGTATGTGAGCAAACGTGTCAGGGAAATGAGAAACAGCCTGCAGGTAAAGTTCAGACCCAGACCTCTGGAGTGTCTGGGATTACGGAGTGCTAAGAGTGCTGAAGAGGTACTGTATGTTTCCAGCAGCCATACAGAAATAAAAAAGTGTTTCCAAAGAGCCTCTCAGCGACGTTCCCTTTCTAAGGAGTCAACGCAGGCACCAGTCAGAGAAAACGTTTTTTTTTCCGATCAAATGCAACATTATTTCTCTAGAGAACAAAAAACTCTATTTAAACGTGTGGAAATCGGGGCGTTTCAACACTTTATTTTGAAGGGGACATTGCACCCTGGTGGGTGAATCTTGCCAATCATTATCTCTCACACAAACCGTACGAAGGATATGGAATTACCAGGAGCTACATTTGGAATGATATTTAAACCGTGAAAACATCCAACTCCTGGACGTTCGTGGGCTCATTTTTTAAGGAAATCATCCAAATGACAGCAACTGATCCTTATATGTATGCTTGTCCTTTTAAAGCATCTGATTTTGTTTTTGCCACTTCTACACATGAAGACGGTCTCCTGGCATCATTTGCTGTTATTCAGACATTTTCTTTTATTATAAAATTTGGTTTTAAAATTTTGTTTTATTTTTCTTCTATCGTCTTTTTGCCTCTTTTCAGTATTTTCTGCCAACTTCAGTCATTTCTACACCTGTCAAGGTTAGTTTAGTCAGTTTTGCCACAAATAATCTATAACTTTAGCAATCACTGCACTTCCAAAGCTTATGATCCAAAAGGCACCTTAAAAAGGTCCTTGACTCAATTTTAATACATTTGTAGAGTTCACTAGTAAGAATTAACGCCTTGTAAGTCGTAGACTGGTGGAAAAAAGCTCATGTGAGCCTTTTAAACTCATTTGCTGCCATTTGTCAATTGCATTTTTTGTAACTGGGCAGGCGTCTGAACGAGCCCCCGCTGATCTTCATCTGTGTACGTCACACGTCACGTGATCAGGAAGCAGAAAATCCATGTATTAGGAAATCGTTTTGGGCCGCTGCTGTGAAAGAAGCTTCTGCCGCTCACAATTCGACAACAGATTATGAAAGAGTGGATGACGCTAGAAACACGCGGATTCCTCCTGATGTAAGAAGTGAGTCTACTCTTTGTTTTCGTAGTTTTGGCGTTGACATCATCATCATAGAGTGCAACGTTCTGTGACTCTTCAAAAAAACTGTAAAATGCTAAAAAAGCGCTGGCAGTCCGGGGCTTTCTAATCAGGAAACGGCTGACAGTTGAGTTAAGGACGTAGGCCCAATCTCAATACTCACACTGCGCCCTGCGGTCTTCAGCAAAGTGCACTTGGAGAAAGTGCACAGTAGGGTTTGAGTGCGTAGTACACAAGAGTGCAAATAATTGCAGAATTGAGACAGGGAGCATTGTGTCATCGATCGCAATGGATGCCGGGATGCTGTTCGCTGTGATACTTTTTTCAAAACCTTTGTAACAACTTTCAAACAAACAACCAAACTTATTTCAAATAAATTTACATTTATTTCTGCTTTGTCTAAAATTTTTAGAGCATCAACTGAATTGCAGATTAAGGGTGCAATGGGGGCGTGGTCAACTTCCGCACTTGAGAATTGGGACACCCTACGCACTTGCACCCCTGGCCGGGAACGCGCAAATGAAGGATGCAAGGGTGCAAGTATTGGGATTGGGCCTTAGAAGTCAGCTGGAGGAGAAGAAGGCAGAAGAAGACAGGACTTGTTTCCTGAAATTTAGACATCTCTCCTCTGATTAGCTGATTAGCGGGCTGCATGGAGGTGCAGTGGTTAGCACTGTTACCTCGCAGCACGAAGGTTGCAGGTTCGAAACTCGACTGCGGCCTTTCTGCGTGGAGTTGCGTGTTCTGCCCATGCATGCGTGGGTTTCCTCCGGGTACTCCGGTTTCCCCCACAGATCACAACATGCCCTATAGGTTATAAATTGTAAGTCGCTTTGGATAAAAGCGTCTGCTAAATGAATAAACATAAACATTAGCTAACAGCTACATGACTCTACCACTGACTCGGGGTGTTTCTCAATGCCAAGGAACCTCTCCTTGATGTCTTGGTCTCGCCCCGGTTGCCTAGGAGATACGTCATCAGGAGCCGCCAAGACGTGTTCCAATGTTCGTGTTCTACCGAGGCGTGTGTTCTCTATTTGTAGCCATTTAGCTAGCTGAACAATACACGAGAGGTGCCGTACAGCCTGGCCTTGGTCAAAAATTACCCAGAATACAGCGCGGTATTTTCTAAAGGATGGCGGGTCAGAAGCCGGCAGCTACTTCGGGAGCAAATTTCAAGTTTAAAAGTAATTCAACTAATTTAAATTTTTTTTTTTTTTTTAGATCCAAAGAAGTTATCTATAGTTGGTTTGTTGCTTAGTAGTTGCAGCTTCGGTGGCTAGCGGGTAGTAACTTGCTTACATATTTAATTGAATAAATATATACACAAATATAAAAGTAAAAGGCTCATTATATATTTATATTGAAACTTATATATATAAAATATAATGTTATCTCCCATGTCACGTGACGTTAGGTGACAGCCACGGTCATGTGATGCAAGTCTGTTCCATTTAACAATTTTCTTTGACCAAGGAAGGACAGTGTCCTCGTAAGCAAGGCACCTGGCTTCGCAAAACATCGCCTGGCAAGGCCAGGTGCCTTGACAATAAGAAATACCCTCTGTTTGCTCTGCAACGTTCTCCACAAATAACACAAGCCTGAAAAAGTTCTGCTGTGTGGTGGAGGTGCTAATGCTAATGGTTAGCTTCTACTAGCCGAGACGTTCTCTGCTGTTTCCTGGACGCTAATCCAACAACAGTCTTCCTCGTCGTGAATCAAGAAGGGTGAGTCCATGAATGCTAAGTGACGGTGTGACGTCAGGATTTTCAAATCCTCGAGTTTTACTGTTTATATTCTATCAGAAGCTAAGGCAGGAGATATTTGCAGGAGACTGTTTTCATGTTCAGCCTGCATGAAAATGTCAAGAGTGACTGATTATAACCAGAAATGGGTTCTCAGTGAAGAACCTCTTTACTTAATTCCTTCATAGTCTCACCTGTAAACCAGTAGGGTCATAAACAAGTAACCTTGCCAACCTCTGTATTATAGGGTTAAATCAATAAAAAGGCAACTTTTTATTTCTGTAGCCCACATTTTATTCGGCTTCTGAAATTCTCTGCGTCATTTTGAATCAGCGATTTAGGATATTTACCCCAAAATAAAAGCACGTTCTGCCACAGCAAAGATGTAAAAATCTCCCCAGACAGACTGATTGGTCCTGATGCTAAACTAGAAATGTGATTTCAAAGGAGAGAGAAAAAACCCACCAAACATCATTCTGTCTTGTTCTTCTTTACTTGTTAAATCATTTACTCATCATGAACCATCCCAGAATCTTCCCAGAGACGATGTTTACAGGCCACCACATCTCCTAAAATACTCCAGGGGAGTGAAACAGGAAGCCGGATCGATGTCTTGACAAGAAAATTTCAGGTTCAGATCTGTTTTTTCAGTCTCACCGCGGGGTGTATCGATGTGAAAACTTAAGCTGGAAACCAGATCTGCTCCAGAGCAGGTGCAATTTCAAAATAAGAGACAGTAGATGAGCGATTCCTTGGCTGATAAATCTAACTAAATAAAATAAAAGACGCATGAACAGCAGGAGTAAGGTTTTACTTTTGTTTATTCCAGAACAGAACTTGGATGTGGTTTGTTTTGATAGCTTTTATAGATTTGGAACAATTTGTACCTTTTCTCGTTTTCATTCAGATAGTAATAAAACCCTTTTCTGCATCATTGTTTATAGACTAATGTTCAATGTTGGAAACATTACACCTAAAAGCTTGTTGTTTAACATTTATGTAGAATTAACTTAATCAGGCATAATAATAGTACTAATAAATGATGTGGTTGGTTTCCGCTTTAGGTGCAAAGTAAAGGATTTTAACATTTAAACACATATATTTTAAAATACGTGCATCCTCTTATTTAAATAGCATCTGGCTATGACTATGTTGATCTAATTTACAAGTATTTTGGCTTTTTTGTTGGTTTAATTTCATATTTTGTTGCAGCAGCTGCTTTTATTTTCCTAAATGTGTGTTGCTTTTACTTATTTCGTCACAGTTTGGTCATTTAATACTCACCCCAATGATTCGTTTTACACAAATAATGTCATAATTTGAGCTAAAATTCTACTTTATGAGAGCTTAACTGTTTTGGTTACAGAAAAATCTAGGAAAGAATCTGGATTTGTGGAATTCCCCATGATTTTCCAGGTTTCATGCATTACATATGTTGAATTTAAAAAATAAACAAATTCTAGTCAAGAAACTAAACAAGCTGAAAGCATTGAAAGCTATGACCTTCGTTTTTGGTGCAAAACACAAGGTTAAATATGGATTTTATTAAACTATTCCTATAATTTATTGACTTCATAACCTTCATTAATAATATTACAGCTTGTAGATTCTCCATCCTATAAAGGAGAAAATGAGCAAAACTGAAGAACTCTTTATAATTATAAAATCAAACCTCTTCAAGAACCCCATCTTATTTCTAAACATATATTATCACTTTTTGACAAAAATTAAGCCCATGTTGATAAATGGCTGCCTACCTTTATTAAATCCCATCATAAATGTTGGAACAATAGTCAGGCAAATGCGTTATGGCAATTTCTAAGCAAATAACAGAAAAATCTACTATTTTTATCTATACAATTGGAGTTTCAATTAGATTCAGGAAGATAGGAGCCTAAGAAACCCACACTTACTGTTTTCTATTGTTGGGTCATAGGAGTCCACAAACTGGCCTTCGACAAACTGAATCGTCAAGGAAGACTTTCCTGCAAAATATAATAAAAAAACAATGAATCGAAATCTGGATTCAACATATGAACGTTGAGCTTCAGGTGACGTGATGCTGCATTACAGCTTCACACACGGTCTCTATGGAAATAGCAGGCGGGCATCATGCTCTCCATTTGTGTGCCATATTTCTTGCCTCATCCGTATCCCCACGCGCGCAAATTGCGCATCTTTGGTTGCTGATGCGGCAGTGATGCCTCACATCCACATCCACTGAGCCGCCGGGCCTGCACAGAGCATGGGTCGGACTAATGGCTCCGGGGTTAGGGTCACTGATGGAAACCTATCCGTAAGACCAGTCAGCCCTGATCTGTGGAGCTTGCGCGCGAGGCCTACTGAAACCCGAAGGCCACGTCTCACCTGGTGCTGGCGCTGATTCGCTCTGATGTTGCGTGTGACCGATCCCGATCATTACCGAAGCCGTAAACCGCCCCAATAACGGGCTTAAGCAGAGCCTAAAGGCCGCTGACATCTGCTCCGAGCGTCCCGGTGACGCCGGAGAGTCGCGTCCTCGTCCGCGTCGCCTGCCGGGAACTCACCTACGGATCTGTACCCGAGGATGGCGATCTTTCGTGACTTGGGCTGCGGCATGCTTCGTTCTGGTTCTCACATCCAGTCCTCGGGTTCTACCGCAACCTCCAACCGGAATGGCATCCGAATTCAAGGGGCGCAGGGATGCGACATACAGCCTCCGAGATGACGTCGGAAAACCCTCTTCTTCGATGTTTTTTTTTTTTTTTGTGTGTGAAGGATTATATGACCAAAGCTTAATGGAGGAAATAAAATAAAAAATGATTTTAGGTCATACGAAAAAAAGCATGGAGTGCCTACAGATCTACAATAACTGCGTCACTCCCCTTTGCAATGTCATGAATTAGTAACTACAACACGATCCTGATTGGATGCGATCGAAATATGGAAGGGTTATTTGCCTCTTCCTAGAATTTCATTGGTTGATTAGGCTGTTGGTCAAAGAAGGCTGGATTCTGATTGGCCGTGACAGGGAACATGACGTACTGGGTGGTTCGGTGCAATGTCATTCATATCTTTAGGGTTAGGGAGCAGAGCCGGAGGCACAGACAAGAAAGCATCTTTTAATCAGGTCTAGTGACTCTGGATTTACCTTATTTATACAGACAGTTCTGCAAGTTTCACTCTGAGGAGCATAAATAAAAAAAATCCTAAAATATCATAAAATATATCTTCATTAAAGGAATAGAATACAATAAACTTCAGTAAATACATCAAAAAGAGGATGAAAAACACCTACATTTAGGACAACGCTAAATTGTGTTTTTGTTACATGTTTGTTATTATAAAACTTTATTGTGTAATTATGTCTTTATTATTTCATTCAGGATTTGAATGTGGCTTCATATTCAAGATCTGAGCCTAATTTAAAAATTTTGGGAGTTTAAATTTATAATTTGTCCATTTTTTCCTAAATACAACAAAGCTGGTCTGGATTTATGCAGCATTTCTGCTGAAATTCATAAAAATGACTTGTTCTCCAGCCAATATGTCCTATAATCAGAGTCATGCGGGACACATAAGGCAGAAAGCATCTTAATGAAAGATTGTTGTTTTGTCATCACTTTTGTTGCTGATGAGTGCATGCATGTGTTCTTTACAAGAACTCAACTGACAAATAACCCTAACCCTAAAACTGTAAGAATAATTCACAGAATGATTAACTATCCGTGTGTTTAGTGGGTTAGCAGTTTCTCTTTAGCTCAAGTGGGAATAAAATGTGTTCTGGATTAAATTACTTAGATGTTTTATATTTTATAGATGCAAATATTAAATTTGAGAGAATAACTGGTGTTTATCATCAGTATGGATTGTTTCATGACAGATCCAAACCATGATTGTCTGTGTCTGCAGACAAAGGAGGTCACACATCCTCTGCTGGGGCAGGAACAGCACCCTCTGCTGATCTTTTCATTTTTTAACGACATTTAAATGGTCATTTAGGGTCATTGGTGTCCAATCCTGGTACATCTATCTAACCAGCATGTTTCAAAGATTTCTCGGCTTCAACACGCCTGAATCCAGGGGTGGATTTAGCCGTTTGGGGGCCCGGGGCAGTCAAAAGCATCGGACCCCTTTCACAAATGTTGTTTTGAACCTTTTTTAATCCTCAGATACAGAAAATTGTTAGCAGTTTTTTTGCTCCTCATTTTATGCATTAATGCAGCTTTCAGTAATTGTTACTCTGCAGCTCCGTAAATAAGTATGTAACATTTGACAGCATTTCCTTGTAAAGCAAGGAAATTAAGCCAAACATGCTGAGGACAGTTAATTTACTTAAATTTAAGGAGGAAAGTCCTCATGTTTTACCTTTTTAAAGCACAACAATGCAGAAAAAAGAAAATACACAAAATCCTACATCTGGCTGTCCCCAAACTGGGTTTAAATAATCTCCCGACTATTTTTTCCTTTTGCTTTCAGGTTTTAGGGAAGTTTGGGATTCACTTGGTGTCATGGTCTGTGTCTGCATCTCCCCTCATGTGTCCCCTTGTGTTCTCCATTCCTCTCTAGGTTCTCCTGTTGTGTATCATAGCGACCTCTTGTGTCATTGTCTACGTCTTCCTCATGTGTTCCCAGATCTACAGCCCTCCAGATCATCTCTCCCAGGTCCTGTGTTCCTTCAGTCTTCCCCAGTCACCCCTCTGCAATTTTTATAGTTTCAGCTTTTCATGTTATTAGTCTCTTTAGTGTGTTCTTTTCCCTCCGGTGTTTGTAGTTTTCCTTCCCCTTAGAATATTAGTTGTGTTTGCTGCTTTTCTTGTCTTTAGGTTTTTACTCTTAGGTGATGTTAGTTTCCTCCCTGATTAGTAATTGCTTTCACCTGGTTCTCTCTCCCCACACACCTGCAGCCCATCTGCCTCCCATCATGCCCCAGTGTATTTAACCCTCTGTCTGTTGTCAGCTCATTGTTTTGTGTCAGAGTTGTTTTGTGCTCTATGTGAGCTTTTGTGCCTTGTCTCTTGGTTTGTGCTCTATGTGAGCTTTCGTTCTCCTGGTTTTCAGGACTTTGGTTTTTGGCTTCCTGCCCTTTTTGGATTTTTTTGGTTCCTCATCCTAATAAAAAGGATTTTACTTTTAAACTGCTCCTGCCTCGTGTCATCTGGTGTTTCCTTCATCTTGGGTCCTAACCTCCTCCTAACTCGCATCATGACACTTGGTACAAATCCCAATCCAGTTGGGTTGGATTTCACCATCCTTTTTTTTTATCTGTGATTTTTGTAACTCAGAAATTATTTAGCTCTATTTAGTCCCTCTGAATTATGCTGTGGGATTGTTGCTTATCTGGTAATTTTATGAACAAAATTGACTTTCTTTACTCTTACTTAAAAATCGGAATATTGTGAACGTTGTAAGAGCCAACTCATCTTTTAAAATCACAATGTAAATGTGATGGGGAAAAGATATGGGTGAAACTTGAGAAATTAGAATTTTGTGCAAAATTTTATGTGTTTCATTAAATCAACTCAGACTGAGAGACCATCTAAAGGCTCAGGAATCATTTGCTGGTGTTCTAGATTCATTAGTGGATTTGGAGTGTGACACTGAGTCTAGAATATTGAAACAATATTCTAAATGTCTGACATCGTGAATGTGAGGTTTTCATAAGCTGTAAGCCATCATCATCACAATTATGAGCATTAAAATTTGGCTTTGCATGTAATGAGTATTTCATATATTAGTTTAAACTCAAATGACTGAAATGAGCTTTTGCACCATATATATATATATATATATATATATATATATATATAATTTTTTTTAAGTTTCACCTGTACATAAAGAACAGTATGAGTTTGGTGTTAAGAAATAAATGAGCTGTTTTATTGTTTGCAGCAAATCTCTCTAGCATCAAGTTTGGCCAGTAGGTGTCCCTGTTCCATCATTAATGTCACACAAAAAGTCACTGAAAAGCGCTGATCTGTCTCATATTTCCATATAAACATCACCTTCTGTTCATGGAGCCATGATAACTCAAGTCACACATCCCCGGTCATCACAACAAACGTTGTGCACCAACAGAGATGCTAAAATACCTTCATCCCAAAATAACTGGGAGGTTTAACCAAACCACAGGCATGCAACAATACCAAGAAATCATGCCTCAATTAGTGGCTACGGTCCAACTGCAGACACTGGAATTCAAGGAAAGCTGATGAGTGCCAGACTTTAACTTCTAACCACTAAAAAAAAGCTCTTGTGTCCTCAGATGTGCAGCGTTTCCTGTCTGTGACAGATAAAATCCCAATTTTCCCTGCCGGTGAACCGCCGGTAAGCGATTTCTGCTGCATGACATCGGGTGACACACACACACACACAAAAAAAAGATGCTACACACACGTGCATCCGCACATATGACCCGCGTCCCCTCACACACACTCCCACAGTCTCTCCCAGGAAATTACGATGACCAAGAATAGGTCACCGTGGTGATCCAGCCATGTTCCAGCCGGGGATTACGGCGTGCTGAGATAGGCCGACAATAAATACAACCCCCCTGCACCCCCGCCTGAACAACAGGTGTCTGACTAGATTGCTTCACTTTCATAAAAGGCTTAAACAAGCCACAGACAACTGACACATTAAGCTCTTTTAGACATGTTGGCCTTTTCCTGCTTCATCCCTCGTGGTATGAAAATGTCTTTTTCAGTCCAGCGTTAAGTCTCAGAGCGCTGTGTGCAACGAGAGGCAGATGTGCTCAAGGTGGCGGCGCTGTGTGTAATGACATGAGATCAGCATTCCTGTCACACTGGGAAATTGTGTATTTTCACTTTGAATTTCAGTATCTTCAGCTCTGTGAGCGAATGCACATGCAGCTGGAGCTGGAGCCTCTGAACTCCGGCACCAGCCTCTTTCAACTGACTGTGAAAGCACCCCTGGCTCTGTTAGTATGCCAGCCTGGGCACCAGTCAGCCACATCCTCCAGCTGGGCCTGTGCCACCACTGGGCACCTGGGCCTGCTCACAAACCAAATGTGTATTTAAGTCAAAGTTGTACATGTGCATGGCAACAGGCTGCATCACAGTTTACAGCTTTTCAATGCCTGGAACATACGTGCGCTTGTGCTTTAGTCGTCACATGAACACTTTAGCTGGTTTTTGGGGTCAATTGTTAACACACAGATCCACTTTTCAGGCAGTGCCTCAGCTGTTGGACCCCGTCCAGAGTCACACAGGCCTGAAAGACAGCCATCGTTATCCAACTCTCACAAGGTGTCATTGTAGGCGTCCTGTGATTACCATATCAGCAGCGCATGAAACATTTATGGCCTGCTGGCGGTGATGGTCTTTCAGGCAGCCTAATTTCTAAAACAGAGCTTGTCAGGTTCTATTGTTTCAAACTCTGGTGACATGAACGAAGAAAAACATCAACCCTAAAATCTCTGAGAGCTCCGTCACTTGCTGTCATAACTACAGTCAAACCACACCGGCTGCTCAGAACCAAACACGACTCCAAGCAGACATTTCCACTTTTCTCCCCACCGCCTTTTTTTTCCGAAAACATACTTTTGACAAGCCACAAAGTTCTCCGATGGTGCCATGATGGGAACCTTTGTTCTTAAATCCCCATAAATCGGTTTGTTCATTAACTTGACGGCAACGTTTGGATGGATATGATCTTTCTTCATTATGAAAAGTGTCTCTCACATTCAGATTTGATTCATTTGTTTTTTAGTTAAAGGTATTTTAGAGAAAACACATATTACTCAGGCCAATCTAAATATAACACATTTTGAGAGTTAATTGATGTTTTTAGTGATAACTCTTCTTGGTCAGAGTTACAAAAGTGACAGATACAATATTAAGTACCCAAACTAAAATAGTCTAATCCAAGCTGAAGAATAAAAAGTGCAAGGTCAGCTTTAGATGCCTGCAGTGACCCTGGGGTAATCTGTCTTGCAGGTTTCTTCGAACATTTTCAAAATTCATGTGATGCAAATCAAGCGAGGAAACTGAGGACACCAATGAAGGCAAAAAAAAAAAAAATAAAACACCTCATTTTGAAACATTTTTAAATGATGTTCAGTTTGTCACCAAAACAATAAAAAACTTTTAATAAAGTTGTTAACAGCTCTGATATGGGCTGGTAGGTCCCTCGATGACCGGTGTCAGAGCTTGGTCCGCATGGCCGGCAGTAAGTCGAGCTCGTTTCCGGTGAGAGTTGGACTCCGCCAAGGCTGCCCTTTATCACCAATTCTGTTCATAACCTTTATGGCCAGGATTCCGCAGCTTTGGTGTTGAGGGCATCTGTTTTTACAGATGATGTGGTCCTGTTGGCTTCATCAGGATGGCTTCTTGCAGCCGAGTGTGAAGCAGCTGGGATGAGAATCAGCTCCTCTAAATCCGAGACCATAGTCGTGAGTCAATAAAGTGTAGAATGACTTCTCTGGGTCAGGGACGAGGTCCTGCACCAAGTGGAGGAGTTAAAGTATTGGTCACGAGTGAGGGAAAGCTGGAGCGTGAGACCGATAGGTGGATTGGAGGTGCGTCTGCAGTAATGCGGGCGTTGTACCGGTCTGTTGTGGTGAAGAGAGAGCTGAGCCAGAAGGCAAAGTTCTTAAATGATCTACGTTCCAACCCTCACCTATGGTCACGAGCTTTGGGTAGTGACTGGAAGAATGAGATCACGGATATAAGTGGCTGAAATGAGTCTTCTCCGAAGAGTGGCTGGGCTCTCCTTTAGAGATAGGGTGAGAAGCTCGGTCATCCGGGAGGGGCTCTGAGCAGACCCGCTGCTCCTCTACATTGAGAGGAGCCAGTTGAGGTGGCTTGGGCATCTAGTCAGGATGCCTCCTGGATGCCTCCCTGGTGAGGTTTTCCTCTTGTCCAGTCAGGGAACACCTTGGGATTACCCAAGGAGCTGGCCTAAGTGACTGGGGAGAGGGAAGTCTGGGCCTCTTTGCTTCGGTTGCTGACCCCGTGACCCGACCCCAGATAAGCGGATGGATAGATGGATTAAAAGTCCCGAATAGCCGTATGTGAACAGTTCCTTTGCAAAGACAACAATTCAGTTTTTATTAACTTCCAAAAAATGCATATTTTTATATTTTCCATTGTGGTTTCCATCAGGTAACGTTAGTCATAATAAAGTTTCAAGAATTCCAGACGAGCCTCTGTGGAGGAGAGACGTTGGCTCTCGTCACTCTCCACATTTCTTAATCAGTGAATCAAGCGGACGTCTCTAAGTGACCGTTTATCTCGGTGATTGGACTGAAACTGTGCTGATTGTTCGATTATTTCTGCTCCAAGCTTGGTAGCCTCCAGCTGCAGGTAGGTGAGACCCAGATTGGCTGTTCTGTGGTGCTTCATCACCCTGCTTGTTGTTGTCACCGCCACAATTGGTTTGTACTTCTCATCTGCTGCATCAGCAAAGTCACGAATGATTTGGTCACTTTGGAGCCCAGCTAGCTTTGCTCACTTCCATTCCAGCCATCGTTACAAATGGTGTCTTTACACGGTGGAGTTAACCCGGATACTTCTGTCTCCTGGGTGCCTTTATTATCTATTCATCATGTTGTCCCAGTTTACTGAATCTCAGGATGAATCTGGCTGCTCTGGTTCAGATCCAGCTACACGTACCTGGCGCGTGGCCTGAAGTAGGAGATTAGAATGATTAAAAACGCTCGGCGGAGGTGCTTCACTCACCCATACGAGGGTGAAAAATATTCAAAGGTGCTGTTTGAATATGTTAAAAGCAGCTTTAATTCTAGGCTGGAAATTTGCACAAGCAGCCAGGGGGGGATCTCCAGTGTGTCCAATCATGTGAAGGAGTGAACATTTGAAACACTAAAATGAAATGTTCTTGGCCTGATATCCAGCCTCCGAGCAGGCTCGGCGTGGCGGACACTCCTCCCTGCTAATTTGCATGGCTGAGTCCTTTGTGTCACCTGGAGGCTTGGGCGTTGCAGCCAATTTCCAGATGGCACTTCAAATGTGTGACATCTCTTCCGTTTCTGACAAACACGTCCTGCCTCACCGCCGACTCCATTAGCTGTGGGGATACCTGCATGTGCACAAATGAAAAGTGTCCACTGGTGTGAATATTCACATCTGCAGCTGCTGAATAATAGACGATTATCAGCTCAGGTGCTTCTCTGCTCACATGCATTCTCTGCTTCTCTTGGTGCTAATTTTCTCTAAAAAGATCGACCAAATGCACAAACCTTGTTAGTCAGAATGAATCTTTTCTGGTATTCTACCTAAAAAAGAAATGCATTCTCCAATTCTTGGGAGTAATGTGTCTCCCGCAGACTCTGAAGAGCTGCAGGCTTTGGCAGGTGCTCCTAACATTTCGACTTGAAACAGACTCCTATGGCAGTTCCTCCAGCAATGAGGCCATACATCATCTGTCACTGCCAGAAGCCTCCAAAGTAATGAAGAACTGATAATGGTATATATCTTGAAGTGGAGTCTCTAAAGGTAGCTCATCCAGAGTCATTATGGGGCCACATAACTAGATGAGCTTTCTCAAATGAGATCATTTTTGCCACCCTGAGGACGGGAGGATGTAACTCCTTTCAAGTTGAATAACTCATCTTCATTTGGTGCTAATGGGACTTGGTATTAAGGTGTTGTGTGAATGCAGGAGGAATGGACAATCCCATTTTCTTGTCATTTAAATCTCAAGCTGTTTTCACCCATCTGTTGCTGAAGAGCTGATTAATTGGGGAGGAGAAAAAGGAGCAGTTGATGAAGATTCACTTCACAGAAAGAATCAAAGTGTTGCAGAACTGTGAGGTATCCATCATGCTCTGCATTTCTTCATTTATATACATTTCAGCTCTTAGCGTCGATACGTGTTGTAAGAATGTGCATGTGAGGGCTTTTCTGTATACTTGCTGCATTTATTCTGAACCCTGGGATGTTTTTACTCGTCGAACAGCTCTGATGGTTACAACTTGAATATTACCTTTCATGTAAAAAGCTGATGGCAGGATATAGCTATCCCCGCTGTTTGTGAAATTTGCAAAGGCACGCGTTTATACAAGATCCGCAGTGCAGATTTTCAAAAAATAACTAAAATAAAAGTGCCGCTTGTGTATAAATTCACCGATGATACACCAAAAATCCAGCAGTCAGCCATTTTCTATTTTGAAGTGAAGATATTGACATTTAATTTAAAAAAAGAAAACAGGATCCAAGAGACGAGACACACGGCTGCTTGGATGGTCAATGCACCTCAGCAGCTCTGATGTCCAATTCTGCAGAGATGCAGTTGAACCCATCACTCATAAGTGCTGATGTAGCCTTGCTCAAAGCAGAGCCACAAAGTCCCCAGAGGTGGATATCACTGCTAACTGTCATCCTTGTACTTTGATTACTGCACTGGGGAAAGAATGATGACTAAGGCCGCTTCTAGTCCTGGTCAGACTCCACGAGGCTGTCAAGAGAAGAGGATCAAGTCTGGACTGGTGTTTAAACTCCACACCGCAGATTTTCTTTCATTTCTAATAAAAAAAAAGATTAAACTATTGCAATAGTTAAATTCTTGCTAAATGTCAGCTGTGCTTTGGTAAATAACAACATTAATAAACAATATTTTTGCAAAATGACCATAATGTATCCAATCTTTGCTAATGTGCTAAATCATCATTATTATTTTTATTATGGTAAGAGTGTCACATGATGTAAAGATTGTAGAATCCTTAATTTGTCTTTTTGGGTTTAGAAAAAAATAAGACATTTTAGCAGGAATTTCCATATTCTCTGGCTTCCAGCATTAACGTTCTTCACTTGAAAATGCATAATTATAAAACCTGTGCGAAGCATGAGGAGCTCAGAAAATAAATGAATGTATCCACAATCCTACAGCCTTAAGGGGGCTGGCGCCTGACTCCAGCGGTCAACGGGCAATCAGGCGGGGTACACCCTGGACAGAGAGCCAGTCCATCGCAGGGCAACACAGAGACACACAGGACAAACAATCACACACACACACACACACACACACACACACACACACACACACACACACACACACACACACACACACACACACACACACACACACACACACACACACACACACACACACACACACACACACACACACACTCACACCTAAGGACAATTTAGACAGCCCAATCAACCTAACAGTCATGTTTTTGGACTGTGGGAGGAAGCCGGAGTACCCGGAGAGAACCCACGCATGCACAGGGAGAACATGCAAGCTCCATGCAGAAAGATCCCAGGACGGGAAGCAAACCCAGAACCTTCTATTCTTGCAAAATTATTTATTCTAATAATAAAATTAAAACAATCTGACCAGAAAACAACATACAAGTTGACATTAGACTGAGTGACTGGGGGGAGGGGTAATGATGGAATAAAATGGTGGTGAATAAATATTGATGAGCTTGATTCCTCAAAGTTGTGCAACGTTGAAGAAACATTTTAAAATCTTATTTTTGATTATAGTCATTCACTGAGTTTTTTTTTTTAATTATTTTTGAGAGTAGAGACTCGCCCATCTTGACTCATGACAGGAAGGCTGTTGTTGGTTTAGCATCCAGGAAACAGCAGAGAACTTCTCGGCTAGTAGAAGCTAACCGTTAGCATTGGCAGCCCCACCACACAGCAGAACTCCCTCAGGCTTGAGTTATTTGTGGAGATAAAACACCAGTATTGCAGAGCAAATAGAGTCAGTGGTTGTGTTGCTGCTAGCCAATCAGAAGTAAGATGTCCAAATGTCGGGAAATAAAACTAAATCCTGTCGTCTGACGCTCACCTCTGATCTGTCTGATTCTGTTTTCTGATATGCGAACACCTATTTGACTGACAGCAACTTGACTCTTCTGCTGCTTTCTCTTGCTCTTCTTTCTTGGGTAAAAAAAGTGCAATGTTGATGTTTTATCTCCACAAATAACACAATCCTGAGTTCCGCCATGTTGTGGAGTTGCTAATGCTAACGGTTAGCTTCTAGTAGCCAAGATGCTCTCTGCTTTTGCCTAGCCACAAAATCAACAACAGCCTTCTGTGGTCCCAAGCCAAGGTGGGCAGGGCCATGAATGTCATGGGTAGATAGTGGCACAGGAGTTAAGTGTTCGCCCTGTAATTGGAAGGTTGCAGGTTCGAGCCCCGCGCAGTTTGTCGGTGTCATGGTGTTCTTGGGCAAGACACTTAATCCGCCTTGCTGGTGGTGGTCGGAAGGACCGGTGGTGCCAGTGCCTCTGTCAGTGTGCCCCAGGGCAGCTGTGGCTACATCGTAGCTCATCCTCACCAGGGTGTGAATGTGTGTGTGTGAATGGGTAAATGACTGATTGTGTTGTAAAGCGCCTTATGGGGGTTACATTACTATAGAAGGCGCTACTGTATATCAAATACAGGCCATTTACCATTTACCAATGCAAATTGTTCCCTTTGACGCACAAGAGACAGGCTTTTCTGACCCGAGCATTTCCCCATCTCTTTCCTTTCTGCATGCTAACACAGGACATGGGAGCCGAGGACTATTTTCGTGTTCAGCATGCTTGTGAAACTCTGACTGATGACCATATTTTAAAAAGAACAAGTACCACATGGTTTCTCAGTGAACCTCTGCTTTTAGAAAATGAGTGTTTGACTTGCTGGTACTTCACATGCCCAATGAACCTTCTATCTGAACAGACAGAGAATGCTCCTGTCATGAAAGCTTTGCACCAAATCATAGCAAACAAGTTTACCGGTTCCCAAGATCTACTCCCAACAATCTCAGACATTTTAAAGCGTTCATTTGCAAACTTTTTACACCACATTTGCACACGTTGATGCAGGATGATGCTTCATGGGGTCACAGGTCAAATTTTTTCAGAGATCGCAGAATCTTCTTCCAAATTCAAAGCGTCTGCCTAACAAGCCTTTAAGCGTAACACTTGAAATCTTCCTCCAGACCTCGACCTAACCTTGAGTCCTTTCCCCAACATGAGAGATGATGTTTGATGACATTTCTAACAATGATTGATTGTTCAAGGGCTGACTGAATAAACGAGGAAGACATAACAGCTTTATAATTATTTAAATCTTGTTTGAAATTCTAAAACGAACCTGAACTAATAGCCTGAAGCAGTGAAGACGGGTAAGTGCCTTAAAATATCTCTGAGGGGAAACCTGCATTGGGAGCTGTGTTTGAGTTGCTGCGGGGAAAGACAAATTCAAAACTGTAAATGTACTTCAGCGTAACGAAAAGGAAACCTTTCCTGTGAGGAAAGCATAAGTGGGGCTTTAAATAGCAGCAGAGTTTTTAGGAATAAGCTCCTATGTCCTTTTTGCACTTCAGTCTGAGCAGCTTCATGTTTCTAAGAGCTACTTTTAAAGACTCAGTGAAAAACGGGTGCCATGTTAAATATTTAAATTGGTATTAAGCTAAAGAGCCGCTGGAATTCGTTTATTGGCATCTTTAGAATGATGCGCGTTTATTTCTGAGTGCTGGGTGTCACAACACTGACCCAAATGATTGAGCTCACCCAGCGTCCTATCGGCTCCCCAGCCTGCCTTTAGGTGGGTGGGGACCTGGGGGCTATCTGTGGACCTGAAAAGTGACAGGACCAGCTGGGGAATGAAAGCCGGCGAGTAAGGCAGTTGACAGCAGACCGCGGGAGTCCATAATGCAGGGGTCGGCTCTGACAGCAGCCAGACCACACAGGGGCTGATGATGTCATTAGCAGTCCTCCCAATGTCCCCAAGAGTTGAGTTAATGTCACGCGGTCGTAGGTGCCAGAGTCATCAGCCCTGCCAAGGAGATGGGTGGAAAGCAGTCCCGCCGTTCGTCCAGCAAGGATTTGAGTGATGTCTGCGCACGCCAAAGGAGGAAGAGCACGCTTCGAGAAGACTTGACCGGCTTCACCTCAGCTGCTGACAGGATCCGCAAATACACAACGGTGCACTTTGGCTACAGCACCCTGAGCTTAGCCATGCGAGGGCTGGATGAACCCCCCACGGAGCTGTGGGAGCTCTGGGAGCTCCAGAAGCTCAACTTGTCCATGAACTGTCTCTGCTCCCTGCCTCCCTCTCTGGGTGCTCTGGACAATCTGGTGGTTCTAAATCTATGGGGCAATAACCTGTCCTGTCTCCCCCCCGAGATCGGCCTCCTAAAGAAGCTCCGCGTGCTCTTTGCTTGTCGGAACCGCCTGAGTGAGGTCCCGGAGGAGCTGGGCTCCTGCAGCCGCTTGGAGGTGCTGAGCCTGGCCAACAACCTGATCACGAGTCTGCCCGGAAGCCTCGCAGCCATGCACAATCTGAACAAGCTCAACCTCAGTCACAACCGCATCGCTCACATCCCGGCCTGCGTCTACAGCATGAGGGGCCTGGTCTTCCTCCACCTGGCCTGCAACCACCTGGAGACCATTGCAGACCAGATCCAGAACCTGGTGAACCTGAAGATCCTGATCGTGGAGGGGAACAGCATACACACTCTGCCGAAGACTCTTTGTTTCCTAGAGTCTCTGGAGCTGCTCAACGTCGACTTTAATGAGCTTCAAAGTGTTCCTGTGGAGCTGTACCACCTGAGCAGGCTCGGGCGCTTGGCCTGCCACCCCCTGGACAAAGGACTTCACATCATCCACAACCCCCTCCTCAAGCCCATCCAGGAGGTACTGCAAGGAGGACTCAGTGCTCTCTATAACTATCTGAAACCCTCGTGAGGAGAAAACGTCTCAACACGAGTGTTTGTGTGTGTGTTATTGTCACAAATCAGACTTTTACCTAAAACATCCACTGAACGAACGAGACCATTACTCGGTTTGCTTGGAATCAAATGGAAAATCAAGTGATTCCTAAATGGGGTCAAGAGGAGTGATTCGGCTCGCGCTAAAGAATTCACAGGTCTACATTTGGGAGCTGATTACTTGTCAGTCTTGGTGCTTGAGAGAGGGCACCGGGGGTGTGCATTCAGTCACAGCTCAGCACCCACTTCATTGTATTCAGGTCACAGGGATCAGGTGGGCGAAAGTCAGTGGAAAGAACAGCAGAGGGCGGAGTTTCGGATCAGCAGGAGGATTAGGAAGACCTCGTCTTGATTTAAATGTTCCACTCATTGGGTCAAAGCTGCAGGTCGATCAGACTGACGCTGTCTGTTAAACAACTAGATAAATAGATAATTAGATAAATAAATGAGTACTGTTTGATATGAATAATAAATATGTGAAGTGGTTTTAGGTGATCTAAAATAATTCCAGGTTTAAAAAATATAAAGCTTTTAAAGGTGGTAAATAAAAATGTTTGAGCTAATTTTACTTGCGTGAATTCAATGTTCTTGTTGGAATTTGAACAGGAAAAAATAAAACAACATTGAGTACTTTGACAAAGCGATTGACAAATTATTTTTGCTACAAAACTGAAAAAGGTTTGAAGTCCCACCCAAACATCCAGTTAAGCACCTGATGGAAATGTTAGCTAATATACGGTATATGTTATGGCTCAGGGTCATTTGGGGTTTTCCCTGCGTGTGTGTGTGTGTGTGTGTTTGTGTGTGTGTGTGTGTGAGAGAGGAGATGCAGCACCTGGCTCCAATCTCACTAGATTGCCTCCCAGTTAGACTCTCCCAGCTGATCCTGATGACCAGCAGCAGGCCAGCAGCATAAAAGTCAGCCGGCCCTCAGTTCAGGGGGCAGCAGGCCAGTGAGGTTCTCTCTGGCCTGCTGCCCCCTCAGCAGCTTTTGGTTTTGTTAAGTTTTATGTAACAACTTTGGTGGTAGCTTAAAACTCTGTGTTTAACCGTCAGCCTTTTTAGGGGAAAAGTGTCCTTTACCCCTTCGCTTGCTTTTATGAAGACTTCACTCAGTAAAAGGGAAATTGTGATGGTCTTTCGTAGTTTTGTATTAATTTGGTTAATATGAGGGTTTAGTTGTTACTCGATTTGCGATGCTGCTGATGTGTCTTGTTAATTTGTGTTTAGTGTTTATATTTATGTAAATGTTGTTTTGTTACTTTTAACATGAGAATATGTGTCCTCAATTGTCCCCCCTAGACAGCCTGGAGAGTAACAATATAATATAATACATACATACATACATATATATATGTATATATATATATAAACATTTTTTTTATTTCAAATGACCTCTTATTTATATTCAAATCAAGAAAAAAATACTAGACTGTTTGTATTGAACAGACTGTTTGACTTTTTTAATTTTACACATTTCTAGAGAATTGATGATAAACTAAACCAGCTCAGTGGCCAAGTCGTAGCATGTCCGCCCTGGGACTGGGAGACCGGGGTTCGATTTCCAGTGTCAGTGCCAGATCTGCTGGGAGTCCTGCGCCTGCTGGTGATGTCACATTACGGCAAATCCACTCGGCTTTCACACATACGTTTTGGAAAGACATCAGCAGTTTTGTTAATAAATTCTTGTTCGTTACCACTTAAATGATTTCTTTATATTTGTAATTTGTTAATAAAATACCCTATTATCTTTGTTTTGTAAAGGATGTGAAACCACATAAAACCAACATCAGACTGACAAAAAAACACAACAGTTCTTACATGTGAAGCCATATCTGTTTGTGTTAATGTGGAATTTGTCTGTATATTTCCTTAGTTGTCATGTAAATACATTCATTCAAAATGTCGCTTGGTGTTTTTCAATAAAGTTCGTATAGTTTATTTTGCCCCGTTTCATCAAAATCAAGAGCTTTTGAGGGTCACCGTTCATCAGTTGATATCTTTACTTTTATTTTACATTTCCTTTGGAAATTCAAATATTTTCTCAGAAAAGTTGATTTTTGGACTACAGCCGCTAAGACTACAACCGTAAATTTGTTCTGACCAATCAAAATCATCATTGTCAACATGCTAACATAACTTTTACGAACGTGGTGTCGTAACTTCTGTAAGTCTTACATTCAGCCAATCATTTACTGTGACGTAATTTGCAGACGCAGGACCCCGAGTCACACCAAAGACTGTAAAATAGGGAGCCAATCCCTGCTTGACACTCAGCTTTAAGGGTTGGATTGGGGGTCAAACCACAGAATAGTCCCTGAGCGCAGCCACTCTGCAGCTCACCGCCCCCTCCATGGGGATGGGTAAAATGAAGATGGATTTCACCAGTGTGTGATGACGACTATGGGACTTTAACTTTAAATGATCTACAACAGCTTAGATAACCAGCAGCTTTCAGTACAACCCTAAATGTAGCACAAATAAGGAAATAGCATGAAAATTTACATAGTACTGGTTGAGTTTGGTGTACATATGTGAACCAAATGACAACAAAATGTTTTATGTCATTTAATTAAAGGCAATACATTGGGCTGAATTAAACATTTATTATTTCATGTTTACATGTAAATAAAGTCATTATTGTAATTCTTCCTGCTGCATCAGCAAACAGTTAATTCTTTAAAACATCACGTGCAGCCCTTTAGTTTAGCAGTTTACGTCAACAGGAAGATATTTTTGCTGTAGTCACCCAATACCAGCTGCATGGTGTTTTTAGCTCCTCACTCACACCGGGACATTCGTCTCTAACCAGATCTGTGTTGTTTCCGACGTGTACAAGTGAATATGTGTGATTATTTGTGGAGTCTAGGTCAGTGTGGGTAAGCTGAGCAGCCTGAAGATGTAAGTGCTGATGTTACCATTCACACACAGGAAAGACAAATAAGTGACCTCTGTTGGTGGGTTCTGGTACTGCAAGAGTGTGTTTAAGCAGCCGAGTTACCCTCTCATTCTCAGTGTGTGTGTGTGTGTGTGTGTGTGTGTGTCCTGCAAAACACACTCACAGCCTGTGCATTCATGATAGATGATGCCCTCCTGAATAACTCTTTGTCCCAGATAGAGATCATGGGATGTGCTGTCAAAAAAGCACCTATGGAAATATTGCATCAGTGTGAGTTGGATGACCTGATTTCAGGTGTGTGTGTGTGTGTGTGTGTGTGTGTGTGTGTGTGTGTGTGTGTGTGTGTGTGTGGCTTTGTAGGAAAACTGAAACTGCCAAAACTAAACATAGGTGCAATTTAAAAAGTGGCCTCAGTTAAAACAGTGATAAAACAGGAAAGGCACACACCCACTGAGTAAATACACCAACTAATGACGGTTAACTTGGTAAATATTAGTTTAAAATATGGAGAAAAAAATTGAAATTTTGTAAAAATACACATTTTTAAACATTTTTCTTTATATTTGTTGCCTTTTCAAATACGATTTTAAATATTTCAAAGCATTTAGAATTTTTTTTTACCACCTATAAATTAGTATAAATCACTTTTTCACACATTTCCTTTCACAAATTTTTTTGTGTGTTTTTATTCATTTTGATTCATAAACACGTCACTCAACTAATAAAACAAAATATACACAAGAATGAATATAGATGAAAAATAGAAGTTAATAAAATGGCATAACAATAAAAACAAAATGTGAAAATTTGTTCACATTTGAAAATGATGAGCAGGTTGTTCTTGTGGAAATTGGCAGAAATGTAAACAATGCAAATAAATCAAGTCTTTTTATTTATGAATATGGACAAATGCATCACTTTATTATTCTTATTGCTTAATTTATTAGAATAATTTGCTAGTTTATGAACTTCCTGAGTCTTTTATATATTCAAACTGATCTAATCGACTTTACTTCTCTCATTAATGAACTCTTCATTTAATTTGCTTCCAACAGTAGACAGTAGAGTCCACTTATGAAATGTTCCCAACGGTGATAGAAATCAAAGTGATCCAGCTTGTCAGAACCAACTCAATGGTCAGCTGGGCCACCAGGCATCAGCCACCACTGCAGTCTCTGGGAATTATGGGATTTGCTGATCCCATTTAATTTACATGCTCCAACACTTTTCTTTATAATGGGACACTGTGTGAGTTCTAACAATAAGCTGGGTGCAGATTGGCTCCTGTGCAGCTCATTCTAAGCAGTCTTGCATTAATAAGCCACAGAGCAGTTTGGCCTCACTGGTAGCCTTCTTAAAACGTGGGGCAGCTAATCAATCCTGTTTTGAGCTTTTGACAATCGAAGAAGCTAGGGATAATCACAATGGAATTAAACGGCAAAACTCCCGCTGTCGGCCAGCCACACGAGGAGAGACTTAATTAGCTTTTCTTTAGAGTGCCGTTGAGTTTCTGTGATTTATTTGTTCACCCAGATGCTCCTCTCACGGGGTGGGGTGGAGGCGTTTATCGACAAAGCATTAGGCTTCCACTCATGTCAATTACAATTTATAATTCAGCTCATGTTTGGTAATAACCTGATGAAAGGTGTTCCTGCAGGAAGAATTGTGAAACCCCGAAGGCTAGCAGCTTCGTCACCTCCCATGATGGCTGTTTATGACCAAACATCATCACCTGTTAAATTTCTCACAACTTTTTGGGCTTAAACATGGAATACTTAGAAACTGTTTGGTTTTTTTTTCCTTAAACTAATTATCTGTATTAACTTTGACTTGTAGAAGGTTTGTTTGGGTAAGTTATAGAAGAAAGGACAAGGTGATAGATTATAAACAAGGTACACTAAACGCTAAAGCTAACAAAATATGGATAGACTTCTGCTGCTGCAGTGCTGGTTCGTCCATGGGGGCGCTAGGGTGCTGCCCTCCCTGACGTGAGCGGAGAAAATGATCACAAAGGTAAAGAAAACAACAATATATACACAGGTACAGAATGTTTACTTCATCTGTCAGTTTTGTGTGCAGTTACATGCAATCTCATTCATTTTCAGCAGCTGTCTCATTAAACAATGAATTTCCTCCAACAGACTCAATAATATCACTCCTGGGAAAAGCGCCCCTGAGCTGCAGTTACACAGCCAATCATGTTCGGTTGCTATGGAGAACTGAAGAATATTTGGCCTATCAGCATCACTGTTTTGAGCCCCTGCTACAAAAACCAGCTAGCAAGCATGCTAGAAGTTGCTGGATCTCCTTTCGCTGTCTCTTCCTCCCTCATTCACACACACTCACTGATATAGCTGAAATCATACATGTAGCTGTTGCAGTAAAATGTGTTTATTTGTTCTCATTTTATTTAATTATAATGTTTAAAACAGGATATGTACTTCATTTTCTGTTGTGATAGTGCCACCTACTGGTGGAGCTGAGTATTGCGCTATGAGGTGCTTTGAGCAGACAATTAGGACAAAGTCCAAAGTCAAAGTCCCATAGTTGTCACACACACAGGTGTGTGTGCGAAATTTGTTCTCCGCATTTGACCCATCCCCCGGGGGAGCGGTGAGCTGCAGACACAGCCGCGCTCGGGAACACAAACCAAAGCTGGAAAACAAATGACAAAATAAAACGAGAATAAAGACAAAAATGGAAATTATGGCCTGCACTCTTAAAGCTTTACATGGTAGGCTTGTCTATTAATTTGAGTAATTTAGTCTAATTTATCTGTAAATTTGATGACTGACTATCTGCAAAACTGCTGATTTGCAGGGAAATTAAAAAGGGGTTTGGACTTATATTAATTTTCCAACTGTTCATTTTATTGATTATGAAGGTTAATTCTAGCTACTGAATGCCGAATGCCCTCTTTTACCCCTGGTGACACACCCCTGGGGCCAGGACGCAGCAAACAACTGCAAATCTCCAGAGTTTGCATTTAAAATTTCACGAAAGAACACGATTGCTGCAGAGTATAAACATGTATTGGAGCAGTTTTGTATCCTAAGCATAATATTTTTATTTATTCCAATGCAAAGGTGCGTATCGAAAGAATAAAGAAAGAATGTATCCTGTGGTCAGATTTGGGAACTGCAGTAAATTTTTCTAAACAAAGGAATGACTCCTCTCCTCCTGTTCATGAATCATCATCACAGTTGCTGATCAGTGACAGACGATTCTAGATGACAAGCAAAGACGTGAGTTGAGAAACACATTTCACTTACTATTTGTATCTAATTCACCGTTAGCATTGTTAGCTCAGCACTAGCCTCTGGACTTTTTCTCGACACAAAGATGCCGTGGCTTCTTATGGGTAGAAGAAATTAACTTCTGGGTTTTTACTATCACTGAGTTACGATCATCAACATTTTGATGGCGGGTGTCGAAATATGAATCGTGGCGCTGCAGGATTCCCCCCCCAGCTCATAGACTGTAAATAAAGACTCATCACCACCAGTGTATGAATGGGTGAATGACGGGTTGTAACTCTAAATACAGACCATTTAGATAAAAATGCAAAAAATAACTATAATATAGGTTTTAACTTAACATTATCATTAAAGTTTTACAAATAATATTTATTATTTTACATTTAAGGTTTTAAAGGGTGAAATTCTTCAAAATAAAATAAGAAAGAAAGAAGGAAAACAATCTTTTACATGGAGCCTCTAAAGATAAAAATCACGAGGCTCTTCACAAGAACACATTTTAAAATGTAAAAAAAAGTTTTAAAAATATTATAAAAATGAGAAAAACAAAAAAAAAAAAAAAGAATAAGAAAGAGGTCATCTGGATCCGAGTAAAGGTGGACTTCATAAAAAGTCACTGAAATTTGCTCTATTTGAGTGAATCTAACTCAACCAAAAGAACCTGACAAAGAGGGAAAACCACATAAAGATCCGGCTTTAAGAGCCCCGACTGTTGCTGATGGCCTCTGGAGGACAGGATATATTTACTCAACGTGACTGTGTTTATGGTGAACCACTGAAACACACCCCTCAGTCTCACAAACACGCTGATTTTATTCTTTTTTATGCTTTAAAACATCAGCAGTGCCATCCAATCGCTGGAGTTTACCCTCTCACCAACTCCCATGACAGCTGTGCTCAAGCTGGATTTCATGCATTCCTGGAAGCAGAACCGCTGCAGCCAAGACAATACCTACACGCCACAAAGAGGCGTTCCTTTGAAATGCCTCAGCCCCAGCCATTGTTTGTGTCCTCAAAAAATATATATATAAATAAATAAATAACAGCAACTGAGGCCGTATATCCTTGACAACGGGAGGTCATTTTCAAACTAAATGCAGATCCGTGTCAATCTTCCCGCATTTTAATTATCCATAAAGCTGCTTGGAGAGGAGAGTTGGCCATGTGTGTTTATGCATGCAGAAACAATAAGGCACTGACATTGTTTGACTTTGTCGTTAGTTTTGTCTTCCTCCTAATCTCATTTGGACCAGCAGCTTGAAACTCAACCAAATTTGAGGCAATAGCCGTGCTACGCTGTTGGCAATGCATAAAAATACAAAAAAAAAAATCTGCGTCATAATGAGGCAACCCAGTTTTCAGTTAATGAAGTCCACTTGACTGTCAGCCTGAATTTCTCTTTAATAGGATCAATGCATAAATTTGATCAGAAAGGACACTCAAGGTGAACCGGGATTATGAATCCATCTGCCACTAAACTAACATGAAAAAGAACATAAAAGCAGAAATTTGAGGATGAAAAAAGCGTTTCATGCTGACCCACACCAACCTGCATGACTGTGTCTTCTTTAAAATGTATTTAAATTATTTTATGCGTCTCTGTAGGTCTCGCCAGAGCATTAAAAGCAAATTAGGGCCTGGATAATGGTTGGTGCTGACTCTTTCCATTATTTAGGTTTCACATTGTAGATTTGTTGCTGTGTTTTGGGATCCTGGTTCTGTTTTTTGACCCAATTTGGGTCAAACTTCAGACATCAGACTCATGACCTCATATTTAACATAAAGATCAAGTACTAATCATCATCATATATACTGGACAGTGGGTTTCCATAGACTCAAATAATAAGTTTTTAAGCCAAAATGGGAGGTGGCCACCACCGCCATTTTTACCGTGTCACAGGTTCCATCAAGCCCAGACAATTCCACAAAAGGGAAGAGAGGTGGAGCTGAGGGTGGGGCTGTAAGACTGGGATCAAATGATGACACCCGGTCAAACTGAAGCGATGTAGCTACAAGCTAACCTAAAGCTAACGCTAAGGTGGGAGCTAAGCTAACAGAGGTAGCAACCTAACTACGACCGGAGTTAACTGTGCACAACACCAGAGCTTCTGAGTCACAGATACGCCGGGCTGACCGCTGAGTAAAACCGGGTGGAACACAGAGGTCTCCTGAGCTCCACAAGCAGGCAGCCGTGCAGCAGACAAGAGCCGTGATCAAAGATGCGCCGAGCTGCCGCTGGAGAGAACCGGGTGGAAAACATCGGTTTCCATCCGAGAGCTCCACAAGGGGGCAGCTCCCGCAGCAGACAGGCGCCGCGATCAGAGATGCGCCAAACTGCCGCTGAAGGGAGGGAGCCCATACCGATAGTCGGAACCCAGCTCCACCAACATGTTATATTTCAACCCATTTTCTAAAATGCATCATTATGTTAAATGCACTGGGTTTTACCCTATTACATTTAAATTTCATGGTTAAACAGTACATGTTAAAATCTAAGCTCAGCTCGGCAGTGACCTAAAATACATAAATATAATTTTACTTACCGAAAAAAATTAAGTGGAGACTCCTTGGATGCTCTATTAGTGCAATTAATGCCACTGCAAGTCATTTTGTCCAACAATTGCACAAATAATATCCAAAAAGAATACACAAATGCTACAACTAATGGTCTAAGTTGAGAAACTGAAAATCGCGGAACAGTTTTCAGGCGAGGCCGAGGCTCAGACTGAGGCCTTTCCACGGAGCTAGCTCTGTGGTCACGTGGGTCTGACGCTCATTAATTATACAGAATTTTAGGCTTTTAATACACTTAAACAGAAGAATGACGAAAAATTCACCCCCCTCAGAGTTGTCATGAGTGTAAACTATGTCTATCAAACCTAAAACATGTTCTGGTACCAGGCTGTAAACATGTTTATTTCTGCTGTGAAATTGGTATTTTTAACATGGGAGTCAATGAGGATTTGCTCGCTTCTGACACCAGCCCCCAGCGGATGAGGGTGGAACTGCAATTTATTTCACTTCCGTGTTGGCTTCAATTTCATACCAGTATTATGGGGCTTGGTACTAATACACCATTTTTTTAACTTGTTCTTTTTTCAAATATGGTCAGTCACTCTAAGATTATCTTGCAGGCAGAACGTGAATTTAGTCTTCTACCCCATTTCCTGAAATATCCGCTAATTGAAAATAGCCGGGGAAACTCATATTTGAAAAGCCACTCAGATCTAACATGTCCCATTGAAAATGAACATTCATGGATTCCCCCATCTTGACGGGAAAGGCTGTTGTTGATTTAGCATCCAGGAGAGAGCAGAGCAGATATCAACTAGTAGAAGCTAACAGTTAGTGTTAGCAACTCTACCACACAGCAGAACTCCTTTAGGCTTGTGCTATTTGTGGAGATAAAACATCAACGCTGCAGAGCAAACACAGTCTGTGGTGGAGTAATGTTGCTGTTAGTCAATCAGAGGCAAGCTTTTCGAATATCAGAAACTTAAACTCCAAATCCTGCCCTCTTGTGCCCACCTCTGCTATTGCTCATTGCTAGTACCTATAACAGGAGCGCCAGAGCTTTTTCCCTCCGAAGTCAGTCATTTTTAATAGAGACCACTGCAAATGCGTGAAAACAGGACATGACTGTTGTGTCCAGGTAATATGTGCAGCTCTTGTGCGTGCACCAAGGCCCATGACCAAACACTGAGCATTCTCATAGAATTTACTGTCTAGCATGCGGGTTCCTGCTTGGCTGCTAGCAAGCTTTGCAGTTCACTGAAATAGCCAATCAGTGGAGAGCTCTTCTAGCCAATCTGATGCCAGAAAAGAGGGACATCCCACTACCTACCTTGATTTTGCAAATTTGTACACAGCACTAACGCACAGAAAAAGACTGGTACATGCTAGGCTAGCTTTCTCAGGAGAGAATTAGATGATTCAAGAATAGAGAAAACCAGTGGTTTAAGTGAGCCAGTACGCACTTTGAAAATTTACCTACCAGAGTACAGGCACTTTTTACGGCTATCTATCAGCCGAAATCAATTTGTCCCCCGGTCCCCCTCCCACGAAGAATGGGTAGATGCTTTATAATTGTTCTGGTTCAGGAGCACCCACTGGCAGAAATGTAAATCAGCATCTATGGTCTAGGTTCTGTGGCTGCCCAAATCAGCAGGTTGGTGCAGTTTTTTTAGATCTACGAAAAGCGTTTGATACAGTTAACCATGATATCCTTCAGTCTAAATTTGTTCAGTTCAATTTTTCACAATTTTTGTGCAGCTGGTTCAAATCATATCTCACTAATCGAACTCAATGTGTCAAAATACAAAATAACAGATCTTCTTTTAAAGATCTTGTTACAGGTGTACCACAGGGCTCAATCTTGGGTCCAGTTCTATTCAGTCTTTACATTAACAACCTACCATCTGTGTGTCATGGTTGTGAAGTGCGTGTGTATGCATATGATACCGTGATTTTTGTTAAAGGTGATGATCATTTTGAGGCAGCTGCACAACTTACAAAGGTCATGGTAAATGTCTCAAACTGGTTGAATAGCTGTCATTTACAACTAAATTTCTCTAAAACTGTTGTGATGTTTTTTACTAAAACACAAAAAAAGGTTTATACAGAACCTAATGTTGTTATTTCAGGACAGAAGATTCAAAATGTAAATGAATACAAATATCTAGGTATTATTTTAGGCAGTAACTTGACTTTTAAACAACATGTTAAAAAAGTAACCAAATGTATAAATTCCACACTTGTAAATTTTAAGCACCTCAGAAATCATATGTCAACAGAAGCTGCAAAAATGTACATGTTTGCTCTCGTAATATCTCACATAATTTATTGTTTACCTGCTTGGGCCTCTGCAAACTTCACCACTTTAAGTAGGTTAAAATCTTTATATAAACAGGCTATCAAAATTCTAGATAAAAAAAACCAAGATCCTTTCATCATTGCACAATCCTTGGTAAATATAGGCTCCTAAACTGGAGCAATCTTGTCATTTTTAAAAACTGTTGTCTTATGTACAAGATCAAAAACAGCTTAGCTCCACCTCCTCTTTGTAGTCTTGCAGAATTTCGATCATCTGTAACACGTGTTACTCGAGGGGCTGCTAGAGGGGATTGTGTGATACATTGCAGGAAAAGTTCCTTTGGACAATCTAGTTTTCACCTGTAAACATGAGAGACTCTGTCACATAAAGCACATGTAAAATAAAATTAAAGAAATGGTTGATTGACACTCAGATTTGTCAGCACTAGTTTTAAGAACAAATGAATGAGTGTTATTGTTAGAGTGAATATGATAGATTTTGTATGTGTGTGAGTGTGTGTGTGTGTGTGTGTGTGTGGGGGGGGGGGGGGGTCTGTGTGCATGTCATGATGGTTGTGCATGTGTGTGTATACGTGGGTCTGGCTTCTCTTTGCAGCTGGGACACCTGCACTGTCTCCACGCTTAATCAGCTTCAGTTGTCCTTTAAAACTATAACACGCAGTCAGCTAAATTAATTTTCTTTTTGGATATTTCTTTGTCGTGTTGACAGAGTTTATCCAGGTTTTGAATTCCTGCCAAAGTCCAGAACCACCGGCCTGCTTCTAGACCCAGTTCTGCCTTCATCCTGCCTGCTGTGATCGGATCTACTCCAGTCAGTTTATTTAAACCTTTAAAACTTTTTCTTGAGTCCCGGTAAGGTGTCTAATTATTTTCTGCTGCTAGAGATCACAGCCGTTGTGTAATACAAGAAGTTTCTTGTGTAAGATACAAGTTAGCATTTCATTTTATATCACTTTACTAGCAATATAAAATGTTATTTATCTATGTATTTTCTACAGTTTTAAAGGGATACTGAGCAGTTTTGCTCACTTTTAGCACACCTAGCATGTGTTTATCGAAGCAAAACTATCTCGTCGCTGAGCGTTCGTCTTTACAACACCTTAATTTAACAGCAGAAACGTCTCCCAGCATTCCTAACTGTCCAGAGGGATGATTCATCACTAAATTAAACAAATCAGCTTTGTTAATTATATAAAACATGCAGGAAACGTGCCATGGCCAGACAGCAGCGTCAGGTACCTCAGCTCAATTTTTTCCAAGTCCCAACAGACCAGACCGCCAACTGTGAAGTTGCAAGTGTGATATTCTGGCCACAGGGGGTGATAGAGGCTGGGTGGCCTTTCATTAACCCAGTAAAGGGTCATTTTAGCACATACAGGCTAAAGAAAATGATTTAAAACATGAAAAAGTTGCTAATTGTCCCTTTAAATTAACACTAAATTATTCTTAAACTTTAAGCTTTAACATTGACCTCAGTGATTGTTGACTTAAGCCTAGTTTATGCTTCTGCTTCTGCGTTGGTACGGGGACACGCAACGCCGTTATGCGCCCTTGCAAGGGCTCCCAAGCAGGCTCGCAAGAATGGACGAGTCACACCCACTTTTCTCAACATCTGTCCAACAGTCCAGTGTTACTTTAAGTTTCTCAATATTTCTGTATTTTATCTTTTAGACTTGATCTGTCACTAACCGACAATACACAACTGGGATTTAAAACAAATTTAATAGCTCTTTTAGGTTCCTTTTGCTTCTTTTTACAGAAAACTAACAATATTGGGGGCAGGAGTAGCTCAGGTGGCAGAGCGGGTTGCCTCATGATCGGAGGGTCATGGGTTCGATTACAGCTCCCGCCAGGGGTATCCTGCTGTTGTGTCCTTGGGCAAGACACTTCACCCAACTTGCCTGTGTTAGTGGTGGTCAGAGGGGCCGATGGCGCCAAATGGCAGCCTCGCCTCTGTCAGACCTCCCCAGGGCGGCTGTGGCTACAAGTAGCTTACCATCACTAGCAGTGTGTGAATGTGAGAGTGTGTGAAAGCGTCTTTGGGTGTCTTGAAAAGCGCTATAGAAGTTCAATGCATTATTATTATTATTATATATTTCAGTTCATGCTACACTCTGCAGTTTGTCCAGTTGAGCTTCAGCTCCTGATTTTCATTAACGATCCCACAGAGGTCTGCAACCTGCAGCTTTTCTGATGCTCATTTTAGGTTTGCAGCAAATTAACATTCTCTCAACAGGATCATGAAAAAGTACAAGTTGCTTTCCATCATTTCAGTGCAAAATGTGCCTAAAACAGGTCTCGTTGGACCAAAAATGTGTTTACATTTCTGAAATCTGTTTCAGGGTTGAGTTAATAGTGTGTCAACTTTATACTTTCAAATAATGCAACTTTCTGACTTACAGACCAATGTTACTAAAATCTTACTAGAAAAGCTTTTATATTGAGTTAAATTACCACATAAAGAAGTTTTTTTAATTGACATCAAATTTTGACATTTAAACAAAATGTTTTTATCAAAAACCGAATTCCTTTGAGACTTTTGTTTTTTGATCACTTGAGTGTTTTACACCAATTTGAAAGTATTAAGGTGTAAATTATTGCTTTGTTTCTCCAACTGTATCATTTAATTGGCTCATTTTTATAGACAAAACTTTATAGTTAACTATTTATTTTTATATTTATGGCAGAAAACGGTTCGATCGTTTAGGTTTGAAAGTTGAAAAGACCCTTAGCAACTTTCATACTGAAAAACACACTTTTAGTTACTGTTTAGGAAAACAGTGCATCATTTTTGGATCTTCACTCAAATATTTCTGAGAGGAACAGCTTTCATATTCTCAGTTTTTGTATTCAAAATGTTTAATTTTAGTTTATGACCAAAGATTTAGAGCTGGGTGATGAATTCAGGAGCTTTCACAGTTCTGAACAAACATTAAATAAATAAAACACATTTTGCTCATGAAAAGACAAACAGATTCATTTAAGTTGCTGTGCACAGAACCAGCATTTTCTTCCAACTGCACCGTGGTGCATTGTAATTTTATTTTTTTGGCATCACATACATGTTTTTGCTGACAGCACGCACAGTGGACTCAAAAGGACCAGCAATTTCATTGAGTGGTTTAGTTGTGTTGCAGATTTTCTTTTGTTTTTCATGTTTTTTATGCACAGAGCTGCAGATCATTTCTAACTCAATTTCACAAAAGCAGCACTGAGCTCATCTGGCTTGGAAACATTTATGTTCAAGATTATTTTTTTAAGGTAAATGGTTTATACGACTCCGCAAAACACTTTAAAACAGATTTTTATACAAAAATCTTCTGATTCCACCAGTTTTCAGATGTTTATACTTAAATTGTGTGAATTGTTCTGCAGCAAAATAATACAATAAATAAAATGAGAATTTTAATGCACTTATTGTGTTTTATTGTTTGCTGTAAAAGCCAGTCTGTGCAAATGAGTCATAACAACAACCTCTTTCATAAATACTTTGGAAATGAACCATCTGCTCTGTTAGGAGTCTGAGCCTCTGGTGTTCATGAGTCCTGCCAAATAATAAAAGTGAAAATGATGCTTTTGAAATTAAAACCATTTTAAAAGCTTCTCAAATTCATCTGACTTCAGTGATTGTTAGCTTTTCCAAATCAGCACCAGTGGGAGTCACAGGAGGAGGCGACACCGACTCTGCGGCGCCCTCTACCGGCCAGACGCGCAGTCAGCCGCCGCTTTCCCGGAGCTGAGCACCGGACCGCTCAATCCGAGCGTAACTCAGGAATCAGGACTCACTCACACACATTCCTCCTCCACGAGTGGAGCAAGCCGACAAGGAGCAGCCGTGTCGGCGTTGGTTCTCCCCTCTCTCTCCCCTCCCCGGACAACACGCCACAGGGACACGCAGGAGCGGGAGCAGCGACTCCAGATAAAAGTAATTGTTCTAATAAAAAGAAGAGTTTCCAGTAAACCCCGCGGCTGGGGGTTAACGCTGCGGCGGCTCTCCGACATGGATAAAGTTCTCAATTGGCTGTTTGCAGTGGTGAACCTGCTGATGTCCGTTCAGGGGGAAGTTTTTAAAGGTAAGCATGATCAAGTGGAAATGTTTTTCCGGTGCGTAATTGTTGTCTGAATGCCACGGGTACGAGAACGCGACTTTACGCACTCGTTTCTCTGCACTTTAGTTGCACTTCTGGCTCTGCTTTGGCTGAAAATGAAGCATATCTGTTGGTAAGAGTGACGTTTTACGTCCTGGTGAACTCCACTCCGAAGCAGGCTCGCGTTTCTTCCCCAATCACCGCTGGAACTGCGTGCGTAAAATAAAAGAGCAGGTGCGCTCCGGGGGCCACTGCGCTCCGCCGGGTTTAATGACTCTGTTTACGCGACCACAACTTTAAAGAGAGGACTGTTTGTGTCTAACTTTATCTTGATCTGTCTAATGTGATTAACCTGAAGGGATTCGCGCAGCCAAAGCGCAGCTTGGTTCAGCGGAGAGGCGGGAGTCAGATCTTCTGTCATTTTCAGAGTGATCTTCACTTAAAATGTAAATAACTTTAAAATATAATTTATAATCAGATTAAAGTGATTTTCTTACACGTAATGACTCAAACTGCTGCAGGTGAGAGTTTGATTTGGTGCGCAAAGTTGCTTTCTCCAAAACTTTGGCATTTTTGTGGAAAAACAAATGTCTCGCTAATCTAAAAGATACGTTTAGTTGATCACCCTGATTTTAACCAAATGTAATAAATGTAAACATTGACTTACGTAAGTCTGTGAAAGAAATCATCGAAACCTTTAAGACTCAAATGTGTTTTGCATGTTTTATCAGCTTTACAAGAGTTTGGATTTGCAGTTTTTCTTAGAATTTCGCTTAAATTTACACTTTAGTGCTACATGTTCCACTATGATACAGAAAAGAACTGACTTAAAGCTTTGTGACGTTGCAAAAAGTAAAAGAAAAAAGCAATATAATGCCTTTGCAGTGCTTAAAAGGGGTTAAAACCCAAAGTCGAAATCAGCCCAAAAAGGGGTCATATTTTCGCCACCGCAGGGACATTATCCATGTGGAAACAAGCGCATTAACCCGTATTATCCAATCAATGGTGGGACAGAGCATGTCCAGAGTGAGGCGGATCCATCAATTAGAGTCGCATTTCCAAAACAAACTCAGATAAATGGAATCGATTTTTTTTATTTCCAAATGTGTTTTGTTTGTGAACTTGTGTGTTTTCAGCTGGATGGTGTGGAATTCAACAGTGCATTTAGCAAAGATCCTGTTGGGGGCAGCATGGTACACACAAAGCATGATCCCTAGATGATGAAGCACTCAGGAAGGACACACACACACACACACACACACACACACACACACACACACACACACACACACACACACACACACACACACACACACACACACACGGATCTTGATTCACTCAAGAAAATATTTGTGGCAGGAATTGCAAAAATAATATTCAGGTTTAACCTAAAAAGATTTTTTGTGTAGTAAGCACTAACAGAAGCCCTAATATGGATCATTTTTTAACCCCTCATGTCAACAGTGACTGGAAACTCTCTGAAGTTCAGTGTATGCCAGTCCATTTTTACATGAGGTTTATCGTCTTGCCCACTGGCAGCCTCTGCAACAGGAGATTTATTGGACTTGGCTGCTCAGCAGGGCTCCCAGCGGTGCCAAAACCATCAATAAATGTGCTCCTAATTGCACGAGTGTGTGTGTAAATATGTAAACCAGGAAGGAATCAAGTGGATGTTTTACTATCTCTGGGTGGATTAGCCACACACGGATGGATCGGTAGAGACTGAATATGACATCATGCATGTGGCGGGAGGCATTTGTTATGGAGGGGATGTGATAACATCTCGTATGATAATTAGATCACTGAGGTAACTGGAGCACTAGCAGCACAGTTTCAGAACATCGTGACAGCGCAGCATCAAGTCGATCACAGACGGCAGTCCTTTGGATAAGTCTTTTCATTTAAGAAGACAAAACTTACTCAGTTTGATATCTTGTTTCTGCATATGAGTGAACTCTTTGAGTTCAGAATAAGTTAAAGGTGCAACATGTAAGAATGACATCTTGTGGTCAAATTTGGTTACTGCAGCACAATTTTAGAAACAAAAGTAACTTTTGCACCGCCGTTTACTGGCTGTTCTAGATGATAAGCAAAGACTAGTCATACAATACACAGTAAGTTGATAAGTAGATAAATGCATTTTTGTATCTACCACTCTTGGGGTTTTTATGGTAGGGAGCACTTACTACACTTATTACGGTAGTATGTCCCAGGTTTAAGAGGAGTTTGCCGTTTTGCATTTATAGTTCAGAACAACTCGTTAAAGGAATTAAAACACCACGATTGACTCATTACTCACCTCACACATACATTTCACTGTAATATTGAGTTGATGGTGATTGAAAAAGTAGCTTTTGATATTTTTAGAGCTAACTATTTGTTTCTAATTCACCGTTAGCATTGTTAGCTCATGTTAGCCTCTAGCTTGCTTCACCCTATACCAGAGTAAAACAAAAAGATATTGTGGCTTCTTAAGGGCACAGGAAGGAACTTCTGGGTCGCTGCTGTTTACTGGCTTTCGTTCTTTAACTATATCTGGAGCTTTTTACCTGATGATGTCGAATTACTAATGTTGGCACTGCAGTGTTAGCTTGGTGCAGACCCTGCTATCCTGTGGGCTCACAGATTGTAAAAACAGATTACATCCCTCTTCAGTTTTTTGAAAGGAGAAAAGCGTTACAACCCTCTCAGCTGGTTAAGAAGTAAATCTGTTCCAGTGGAACCTTCCATCCAACATGACGCTTTTGTGATTATTTCACTATAAAATTCTTACATGTTGCTCCTTTAAATAGAAAGCAAAAGAAGCATGCATATGACTCCCTTGCGTGAGTTTGTTTTCCACATTATAAAGTTCTTGTTTCGTCTCACAGCCCTGGCCTTTGATATCTATAGTCTGTTACTTGACCAAGCACATTAAATTCCAGGGAGCTGCACACTTTGTTATGTTTACCACCTTCTCCAGCAGCCATAAAACCTGCCTTGTTTTCTGATAGGGCAGGGCCGTGCATCGAGAATAATGCCTCGCTCTCCAAGTGTGGAGGAACTGCAGTTTGTCACTGCTGAGTGACTGCTGCTGATAGCGTCCTGGTTGACCGATCCTGATTGTCATCCAAGCTGTGACTAAGAAGTAAAACAACACATTGGCTGCTTGAGAAGATAAACAGCACTTCATTTGAAGTCTGGCAATAATTTAGCAAGTTTTTTTCTTTTCCACTTCTAAAATGTTCCCCCCCCCCCTTTTTTTTTCTTCTTCTCTCCTAGCTGACTCAGATTTAATAGAGACTTTTCTGAAAGGTGTCCTAAAGGGTGGCAGTTTCCTTTGTGTGAGCCAGTGGAGAATGAAATTAAATATGCGTGTGAATTTTTTATTTTTCTTATACGATGGCTTCAACCAGCGTTTGAGGAGGGAGGGGAGAAAAAAAAAGCACTGTGGTGATTGATGATGGTACAAAGCAGAAAGTGAGGTGTCTGCATTCTTCTGTAACTTTGCTTTTCAGACACTTTTATTATGATGATAATGAAGGCTGTGAGAACACATGGATTTACTGAAGCCGTTCAAACACTTCAAGCTCATGTGTGTTTTCCAAGAAAGGGTCTTTGCGTTTGTCAGCTGAGCTGTCTTAAGACTGATCATGGCTGTTAGACATTAGGTTGTGTGTGTGTGTGTGTGTGTGTGTGTGTGTGTGTGTGTGTGGTTGAAGGGTTTCAATTATGAAAATGAGAGCTTTGGACTTTATAACATTAGGAGCTGCTGTAGAGGTGTATGTGGGGGCAAACATGACTGTGATCTCCGTATTTTATGCTGCAACAGGGCTGTTGATGTTTTTTTTCCACCTATGTAATGGAGTTCTGAAAATTTGAATATGGCCAGTGGTGCCCGATATTGGAAGCCAGAGGGGGCAATGCCCACCCTTATAACTCAGCTGCCCCCCATGTGACCCCCCAAAAAGCAGAAACATGTGCATGTGTTTTTTTAAAATCAATACACAATTCTAAAAATCTAGGACACACTTCAGTGAGTTGCAACTTCTTTGAATTTTATGCTCGTCGGTTTTTTGTTGTTCCTTAGGATGAAACCGATGTTGTCCTTATGCACTGCTTCAAAGTTTAAAGTTCTTGAACAATAAAAAAACATTTTTTACTGATTAGTTCTGATTATAATTGGTCACTCTGAGTTTTTTTGTGCAGGCTGTACATAACAATAGTCTCCTACACCTACCGCCTGCACTAGCTTATGATAGAAAATAGTCTGTCTAGGAAACTGCAGAGAACGCCTTGGCTAGTAGAAGCTAACTATTAGCTTTAGCAACTCCACCACACAGCAGCATTTCTCCAGGCTTGTGTTATTTGTGGAGATAAAACATCAAAATTGCAAAGGGAACAGAGTCAGTGGTAGAGTTGCGTTGCTGTTAGCCAATCAGAGGACAGATGTCCAAGTATCAGGAGATAAGACTCCAAATCACGTTGTCTGAAGCTACTTTCTCCTCCGACTGACTTGAACTTCCCGAAACAGGTCCATCTTAGCTTTTTTCTCCAGAGTATGATGCACAAGGTATTCATTCCTACTAGTGGCCACTGCAAATGTATTGCTCAAATGAGTGAACCACACCTATAACATCACGTGGATTTGTTTGTTTCTATGGAAACAAATAATTCAACACATAGAAAAGTTTGTCCATTTTCCAATCAGAGTTACTCTGAAGGTATTTGCATTGAGGCAGTTTTCAGGCTTCTGCATCAATAGTTTGAATGCTAATCTGCATTTCAAAAATAGGGCTTGTTCATCAATAAAAATTCATTTTGCAAATGTATTGCACAGCTTGATGGTCTGGAGGTCTTTTGGAGCAGGAAAAATAGACCTGTGCAGAGTGGAAGGGACATGTTGACGGTACTTTATCTGAAAAAAATGACCCCGCCTTCCATTCCGAACAAACTTTCAGAATGTTTCAATAAATGCTTCAAAATACAAACTTGAGCGGTTAGCACCCCGTTGAGCTGTTGCAGAAGCAGCTTCACCGTACGAGGAAGACTCCAATAAGCCAATCTATCTTGTGGAAGCATGGAGGGAAATCTCATCAGATTACCTTGAAAAATTCACAGTTAGTATGCCCAAGGTCTGCCAGGCTAGAATAGCTGAAGAATAATTTTTTTAAATTTATAATTAGTCCTTTTTTTTTGTTTGTATACACGTAACAAATGTTTGTTGGTAGGTCTCCGTTTTAAATGCACAGTGTTTAAAATGTACAAATTCAGCGCGCTCTCAATCTGTGCAATGGAAATATAAAGTAAAGAAAACATGCCACCAGCCCTAAAAAGAGCAGCATAAAAATTTGTATTTCTTCTACTTTGTTAGCCTGACACATCCCTTTACTATATTTCACACTAATTTCATGTGTTTTTATAAAGACAATATGAGACAATTTCCAAATGATCTAAATATTTCACATTTACAAACACTTTTTTTACTACATATTTGTAAGTCACTTTTACAACAGCTGAATGAACCTCTTGCAGTATACCATTTGGAGAACATTCTGGAATTTCTCCTGTTCAAATCCCATCAAAAGTAATCTAACAAAGTAGCAAAGATTAAGATCTAAGAGACAACCCAGCATCACACATGACTGTTGTGTAAGATGTTGCTTTTTATCCATCTCTGCTAAATGTTTCATCCTGTATAAAGGGCACAGTTAGACACATTATTCTGCATCATGGTTAAAATGGGAAAAATCAGCTGCTGCTCTCTGGGAACTGCCATAAGGGATTCTAGGAAATGTGGGAAATCAGTTATTGAAGGAGAAGTCAGCAAAGAGTCAACAACACTTGATTAGTAACTCCAGAGCTGCATTCAACGTCACAGTGTGCCGAATCACAGCAGAGAATGTTTAAAGGGGACATATGATGCAAAACTCACCTTTTACATCATTTTGTGCTGCCAAATGGTCTCTAATGCCTCCACAAACACTCCTGATTATAACAAAGTTGTCAACTTGTTTTCTGCCAGTGTTTGTTTTCTTGGAATTGTGCTCCTAAAATAAGACGGTTAGAAATGTCAACATTTGTGATGTCACAAACGGGGGGTTTTAGACTGGAACCATCTCATGTGCAAGAGAGAGCTGCTGCTGAAGGATCAGTGGCTTTACTCAGAGTCCCTCTTGTATATCAGAGCTTCTTAGCCTATTGACCCTTTGCACCGACGTCACCTAATCACGTGGGTCCACCATGGTGGACGGCAAAAGCATGTAAACAGTGAGCGGCACGAGTACTAAACAAAGGACAAAGTAGAGCCTGAAATTGTTTTTGCGATAAAAAAAAAACTCCTTGAAGCATTCCTTCAACTAGTTCATGCCCAGATCAGTTATCAGAAGTAGAGCATCTAGCGGGGGCTCATAGAGAGCGGTATGTTAACTAGCTTACCAACGTTAACTCTTCCTCTGCGGCTGTTCACCGATGTAAACATGTTGCCGACTTTGCCTAAATTCACCCCTCTGGATTTATAACTTTATGTTGTAAACAGCATTTCACTTCACACAAAAGCTGATTTTTAAAAAGTCTGGATCCCTACCAGCTTCTGTTGCTGGTGGTGTTACCGGGTTCAGCTGCTGCTCTCACACCGGAATGAGAAGATCTCTGAACGCCGACGCTCATATAAATAAATAACGTAATTTTAACACACGTAATCATACATCGGAGCTTTAATATTAATAATTATCTCGCTTTACACTACAGTGGACGGCGCGCATCCTCCGTGGTGAAATACCCATCCGTCAGGATTATCAATAACTTGTATAAACACATCACATTTATCCCTGTCCCTGTATTCCTCGTGAAATAGATGAACGTTAATCTTACCCGGTAAAAACATGTTCGCTGTAAATTTGAGGGCTGCTAGTCCGCCTGATTGATCGCTGCAGTTCATCTCCATCCTCCGTCTCCATTAAAGTTATTAAAAAAACAAAACGAGTTGAGCTTACAACCTTGTCTGTTAGTGCAGCCAACCACGCAGCACGCTAAAACCATTTTACTGTCAAATCAACTAAATAAAAGCCATAAAATGCTACAAACTGGCTTGTTTTGACTACCTTCACTGGAGTTTCAATGGGTGTAAACTGTCTTTTTGCCGTCCATCATCGCGAAGGGGGCGGTCACATGAGTGGCGTGACATCACGTGCAAAGGGTCAATAGCACTCTGAGCAGGGGGTGGGTGGCAATCGCCTGACATAGCTCATTCTGGAAATTACTGAAATGGTCTGGAATAAAACTGCTGAAATCACTTTTTGTGAGAGGGATTTTGTGCTAGGACTAAATGAACGTTCTTCATATTCAACTATAGAACTATTATAAAAAAATTAAAAAGTCATATGTGCCCCATAGAGCTCATGATCAGACTTGGCAATAATGTCTTGTTACTGAGGTCTTAGATCTAAACTAGGGTGGTTAATGGATTAAGGAGAAGCTGAATCTGTGTTTAACTTTAACATGTGAACATTTGTCACTTTTATTTAAAGACTTCACTTCAGGGCACAAAAATGAAATGTGCAAGTTAACACACACTTATAAAAGTCAATGTGCGAAGTCTAAAATGGAAAAGGTCAGATTTACAGCTTTTTCCAGAGATTAACATTTTTGAGTGAAATCTTTTTACTGTAAGGACGTCAAACATCAGCAAACACTTGAGCAGCGACCACAGTTTCTTCTGTGAGCTGTGGGAGTGTTTCTAACCTTCAGTTTTGTGAGTGAAGTGATCATTTAGATAGAAGACTATAACCTGCCTGGTGTGGAGCATTTGCCCATGGACCATGAAAAGATCTCAGCCACTAAAAGCTGTGATTTCCAAACCATTCATTAAAAAACAAACAAAAAAAGTCTGTCTCAGCTAAAACCGATCTTCTTCTTCCGGCTCTTGGAGAGTACAGACGCATTTTTCCTCCTCTCCTCCCTATCTTATCCCAAGGCTCTTTGTCTGTCTTTGGGTGTACGGCACTTCTGCATTTTTTCTGGAAACTGGAAATTATTAAAAATGGACCTGGTCAGTTGGTTGGTTCGCTGGAGTTTTTGACAATTAAGATTGCGCCCACATTTTCAAAGTTAAACACATCTCCTTTAACAACGGTAGTTTCTGCATCTATACTGCTCCGCTTAAGCCCTCTCCCCCCTCCCCCTGCACAGTGGCCACAAACTCACTGATGCGCCTGCAGCCTCTCAGAGTTCCTGCTGCTCTAAACATTAAAATAATTATTTCATTTTCTGTTCCTCACTTCTGATTACCTTCAATGGTGTCTGTTTGTTGCAACCACCAGGTACAAAAACAACTTTATTTTTATTTGACTATTTTTCTGTCCTGTCTCTGTTAATTATCTTCCTGCATCTCCTCTCAATCCTAAAGAAAAACTGCTACCTGGGTTCATATATATTCACCTTATGAGTTACCTTTGAACTGCAGTTCTAAAAGATCTACCGACCACAAAAACAGCGGAGTGCGCGCTGCTCGCCGGCCGCATCAGTTAGGTGCGTCACCGGAGGACAAAACAGGTGATACGCCCCACTCCACAGCAGCGAAGCGCATCAGGCACAAATAAAAAGGCAGAAAACATAAAAGGAAATGAGCCGACATGAACGATCGTGTGTTAAATTTGTTTTTGAGGTGGCGACACCTAGTTTGATAATGTTACTGTGGCCGTGCTCAGGACGCAGATGTCTGGAGCGCATCAACGATCAGAGCTTTGCATGCGCAAGCTTGTTAAGATTAGGATGGGGGTGAGGGGAAGGTTAAATTGCAAGAGGGTAAAGGTCACAATTTGGTTAAATGTCCGTTTTGCCGCGGGTGTCAGTACTGACACTCTGGCACAGCGCGTCGCCCCCCGACGTGCAGGGGCTCGTCACCTGCTGACAGCAGGCTGCTGTCTTTTCCGAGGACTGCATCTTGTCGGTCATTATCACGTGACAGCGGCTAGTCGATGACAGGCATAAAAAGTCACTACAGAGCAGTGAAGTCGACTAGTCGACTATTTCATACAACCCCTACTGTCTACCAAGGTCACCACAGTTTCTCCTCTTCGTTCTGCCAACCCTTTGCAACGTGCTCCGTCCTCCAACTCGATGTGATGCGACTCAGCTTTGAAGACGTCATCGAATTTCTGGAACCTCCTGTTACGTCCCCGACAGGAGATGTTAAAATGTGAAGGAGGGGGTAACATAAGAAATACGACAGTGGCGTTTAAAATGGGTTTATTGTGATAAAAGGTTCTAAAAACAAGAGCAAACAGATGGCGAGCATTATTAAAATAATGCAAAACGAAAAATTCACAATAAGGTTAACAGTTAAAAGACAAATTATCAACTATATAAAACACCTGGTTAAAACTTTATTAAAAGTTTTACCTAAACTGAAGGTGTTTTAAAAACACAACGACGTTGATAAAAGTCTAAAAACTAAATCCGAGTTAACCTTAAAACACAGTCAACACTAGGTGACATGCACAAAAGATCCATGTGGATCACTCAGAGTTAAAACTATAAGTTACAACTCATCACAACGACGGGGTTAAATCAAACGAGACCTGGAGGACAGCAGAACCCCTGCACTGCTGCCTCCCAGACTGCTGAAGGCACAGCCTTTTTATCCCAGGTGTGGCTCATCAGGAGGATTCAGTTCAGCTGTGCTCCTCAGCAGCCTGGAAGAGAGGAGGAGGAGGGGCGGTGTCCAGTCAATCGCCAGAGCTGGGTGATCCTGGCTGCTTTTTCCCCTCTTCAGGCTGGCAGCCGTGACACCCCCACACATAAACAAAAGAAAAAGGATATAAGTTAGTAAAGGACACAATAGTAACTTTTAAAACTTTTTCTTTAACAGCTAGGATCACATCAAAACAAGAGAGACCCCCGATAAAATAAAACAGGCTATCTAAAATCCCTACTCTTCATGCACTTCGCAGGCGGGCAGATTAAGCACATGTGCTGTTGCACATTCTGACCAGCAAAGGGAGGGGGTTTAGCTCCTGCCCTTCCTGGGGAGCGCCCGAGATGGTGGAGTAAACCACCAACGCTAACCCGCTAGGTGCAACACCTGAGCCTGCCTGTGGGGATCATCTCTGGATCCACGTCTTTTATCCTCCTCTCATCCTGCTTGGCTGGATCAGGCTCGTGGACTCTGAGAGCCCATCCAGCAGTGGATCCTCCGGCGGGAGCGGGGCCTCCAGAAGCACCCGCCAGTCATCCACAAGTCATCTGTTGCTTAAAACCTTGAAACAAATAAAACACCATTAAAATACCACCACCAGGGATTGTACATTCCTTCACAGTCTGTTGTTATTAAAGATCCCGGACGAGCCCCCATTTATGTTACGTCCCCGACAGGAGATGTTAAAATGTGAAGGAGGGGGTAACATAAGAAATACGACAGTGGCGTTTAAAATGGGTTTATTGTGATAAAAGGTTCTAAAAACAAGAGCAAACAGATGGCGAGCATTATTAAAATAATGCAAAACGAAAAATTCACAATAAGGTTAACAGTTAAAAGACAAATTATCAACTATATAAAACACCTGGTTAAAACTTTATTAAAAGTTTTACCTAAACTGAAGGTGTTTTAAAAACACAACGACATTGATAAACGTTTAAAAACTAAATCCGAGTTAACCTTAAAACACAGTCAACACTAAGTGACATGCACAAAAGATCCATGTGAATCACTCAGAGTTAAAACTATAAGTTACAACTCATCACAACGACGGGGTTAAATCAAACGAGACCTGGAGGACAGCAGAACCCCTGCACTGCTGCCTCCCAGACTGCTGAAGGCACAGCCTTTTTATCCCAGGTGTGGCTCAGGAGGATTCAGTTCAGCTGTGCTCCTCAGCAGCCTGGAAGAGAGGAGGAGGAGGGGCGGTGTCCAGTCAATCACCAGAGCTGGGTGATCCTGGCTGCTTTTTCCCCTCTTCAGGCTGGCAGCCGTGACACCTCCCGAGATTGGCCCACAAAGCGGATAAAGCTCTGTGATTTGTTCACTAAGCAGATAGAGCACTATGATTAGCCCACCATTATGGACCAATCACAGCTCTTTATGTGTTTGAAACCCCTCTAGAGAGCTGTGATTGGCTAGCCAGAGTCCTGGTAGGAGCTGCCGAGGTTCCAATGGAGCATGCCTAGACCATTCTTTGCAAAGCAAGAATTTGGTCTAGTTCACTAGGCTAGTATGTTGCAGCATATTGATGCAAAGTGTTGAGTAGTTGAGTGTAATGATCAGCATAGAAGCTGAATTTTTTGGCCCCAAAACTTTTCTAATTCCAATTTTTACAGTTTTTATCCTCCCGAATAAAATGTGAATGTTTTGGTAGATTATTCAAAATTTAAAAAACATCTAGAAAACAGACAAATTGAAATAAAAATAAAAAATGAAATAAAAAAAAAGTATTTTAGTTTGAAAAACCTTCATTCTGGTGCCTAATGATACGCCTTTAATTTTATTTTTATATTTTGTTCAGAACACACAGCCACAAACTCACACATTTCTTTTCCTGTTGAAGTTAGCTAACAGGATGTGAGGCTAGGATGTTAGGCTAACTCCTAACGTTAGCTCACTCTCGCTCTGTTTTGGTTGTTGCATTTTGTTGCAGTTCCAAAAATATGTACTGAAAATTGTTCACCGTGTGAAAACTGCACGTTTGTGCTTGGTGCTAAATGTGGTGGGTGCTGCTGGACGCCTGCGGTTTCAACTAACTGTAATGTCTGTCTCCTGTCTCACACACACACACACACACACACACACACACACACACACACACACACACACACACACACACACACACACACGCACGCACGCACGCACGCACACACACACACTGACAAATGTGGCAGTTTTGCACGTTTTAATTCAATTTTTAATGTACAATTCAGTGATTCAATCAGCTCTATTACTCTTTTTTTACTTGAATCGTTTTGCTTTGATGCACAGCCTCAAGTCTATGTGCAGGTGGAGTAGAGGCTTCAGGTGGATGGTGAGCTTCACCTCTCTGATGTCTGCTCTTCTGGTGCAGTGAGGCTGGAGGTCAGGGGACTTATCTGGTCCGGCTCTCTTCAGGTGCTGCTGGGTTTTCTTCATAGGAGTTGTGGTTTTGGTTGGGCTAGACCTCATGAAAGAGCTAAAGTTGACTCTTCTTATTTGTATCTGCGTGAGATCTTATTTTCTGTTTGAATTGAATCCAGCTTGAATATGGAATGCTCCCCTCCAGTATTCAGAGCCTGCTGCCTCGACTCCTTGCTGTCACCTGTAACCTTAGAGCGTATGTGAACTGACGCCTTATTTTCAAACGTAGTTTTGAGTCCTGCCTTTGTTTTTAGACCCATAGAGAGCTTTCCTTTAAATGTTTCCATGTGTAATCCCTTAGATCCTAACCTTCATGGGACAAGTGCGCTTGGGAAGTTGGAGGGGACTGTTTCCTGCCCAAAAACGTGTCTGTAGGTGGTGACAGTCTGAGGAGGAAGAGGACGAGGAGTGGCGGCAGCTGCTACTGCTGGTTCACCTTGTCTCCTGTTATTTATTAGGTTTCTGTCAAGGCTCAGGCAGTAGGCAGGTGTACATAACTCCTCCTTTTCTCTCCACCAGTCTGAACCATGCAAGTATTACCAGGGGCAAAATTCTCCATTACTGTCAGTCTGAATCTGCTGTGTGCATCATGCACTCATTAATGCATTAGGCCCTGTTTGTGTGCTGGTTATTTGCATTGGCTTTTTACACTTGCCTATTTGCCCTTGTGCTAAAAGCAGCCTCGGCACAACCTATTGACCGTTTAACTGTTCGATAATGAAGCGATCCCCGAGGACCGGTTCAGTTCCGGTGGTCCTGCTCAATGGAGAAGGGAAACATTCACTATCATGTATGTTTCTCTAAAGCTGCTACGAGGGAAACACAGAGCCACATTTTCACTTCTCTGCATGTTTGTAAGAGTGGAGGCATCCCTCTGGCATATGACTGCACCTCTAACAGACGTGTACACTATTATCCACCCTTGTCCTCCTCTTCTTCCTTGCAAAGCACAATGTACCTGATTATGCTCCTATCAGTCACACTCTGGTGCCTGTTTGGAGGCTGTTATCTGTTTGTGGTGGAGACTCCTCGGGGAAGCATACAGCTGATAAGAGACCGTTGTTCTGTAAACAGCCCTCTGACCTCCTCTGGCTGGGTCTGGCTCCTTTTCAAATGGGTGTCTTTTGTATCGGCCCCCGAGATCAAACCACCGCGTGACTGATTCCCCCGGGGGGAGGTTTAATGACAATATTGTACGCTCCAAATGGTGCAGGTTGGTCACTCTGTCGCTGTTAAAGCCAGAGGTGCCTGGAAAAGAGTAAAAAAATAACATGAAGTGGTGTTTCTTGCTCTAATATTGCCCAAATAATGGGAGAAAGTACACAGCTGACCGGCTTATACCCATGGGAACCAACCGTTTCCAGAAAATTACATCTGTTTTAGATACTTCTAAGAGGCTAAACCCTATATATACCCTCATTTGTCTATGCCTCTGTAAGTCAAGTGCATTGGTCAACAACAATTGGATTATCTGCTCTCCTTGTTTAGATTTTCCCCCAAAATCCTGAGCAAATTATTCATTGAAAACCAGCTGCAACTGGCAGTGCCGATGCCAAACTCTGGGACGTTTCATCCAGAAGACACACAGCTGCAGGGCTCGTGTTAAAGACAGAGCAAATGCAAAACAATAACTGGAAAAGATGACGCTCGGCTCGAAGCCCGACTCCCACCCTGTAATCAGAGTTTGCCACGCTCAAGAAATTACAGGGCATTGGAAATCTGAGTGAAGCTGAGCTTCTTTGAACGGAAACAGAGTTGTAAACGCGTGTTTTTGGGGGAATAATGCACATCTAAAAAAAACAGAGCAGTCAAAATCTGACAAGTTGATTGTAATGATAGTACATGACTGGCCAGAAGAATAAAACTCAGCTGACTGGGATTCCAGGGGCTTACTGGTCTGAAAGCTGCAAAATAAGCAGTAATTAATGTTTGTTTTCTGCAACATTATCATCAGTTCTGTTTCCTCAATGCCACATAACAGGATATTTAACCCCCAATTTGGGATAACACTGAAGACTCACCAATCATACAGTGTTGGAGCTTGTTTTTGGACATTTGTTTGTTATCGAAGCGCTGAAGTTATATTATGATTTGAAATTCTTTTCTGTTGAGCTGATGTCACTCTCTCCCAGCTGTAGTTATGGTTTCACAAAAATGCAAACATGTATTTTTCCTTTTGTACTCTGAACAACTCTTGAGACTCCCTGGAATCTCCCTGCTGCCGTTCCCTCATTTCTAAATGGGAAATAATTTATCAAAGAATCCCAGTTGAGGAAAGCCTATGGAGATTTAAAGAGGACACATTATAGAAAAGCAACTTTTTCTGTGTTTGATCATCTGTATTTAAAGTGTTTCTGCACTAAAAGTTTAAAAGTATCCCAAATTTATATTTTAGATCAAAGTAGTAGAAATCCATCGTCCTCATATTCATCTCCACTTGTGTTGAACTTCAGCTCAGAAAACTGGGTTCTCCAGATGCTTTTGTGTCTTGCTGTGCAACTACACGCACACGATAAGCAACATTTAGCTATCCGTTTGCCATTAACCATGCTCCATTGGAACCTCGGGACCAATCAGTTTGGTTTACATTTTCTTTGACGATGTATGGCGGACTGCCCCATTGACTGACATTCATAGCGGTCCAATTAAAGCTCTCTGGTTTGGTGGGCCAATCAGCGCTCTATCAGTCAGGATGTTTGTGCAACTGAGCAAAACTAAAATGGCGATGGCTTCGTAGCGGTCCAATTATAGCGCTCTATCGGTTTGGTGGGCCATTCACAGAACTCTGTTGGTGGGTAGGATGTTGCTGTGACTGAGCGAAAAACAAACATGGCGACGGCTTGTTTGAAACTTCTTTGGCATCAACTTTGGACTATTTAGACTTGGGCTTTTATTTGAGTGAAGAGCACATGGAGGTACTTGAGTTTATTTAGAAAAAGGATGAATTTGCATGCTCTTTGACAGAGTATGGCCGACTGCCTCATTGACTGACATCCGTAGAGGTGAGTACGTCACGCTGTTTGTTGTCCAATAGCATGCGGAGACGGTTTGAAAATAGGGATGGACAATATATCTGCATCAATATCGGTATCGGCCTATGTTAGTCATCGGTATCGGTTCAATAAATAAAACCGGGTCAATATTAACAACCAATATTTTTTCCATCTTGTCTCCATTTGTTTGCCTGGTTCAGAGGGTGAGGGGGGTGATGTGTAATTGTTTAGTCATGTGAACAGTGAATGAAATCTTCTCAGAACCGCAAATGTGTGTGTTGTGTGTAGTGTTGTTAATCTACATAACTAGAATTTAACGCTGTTGTACATGATAATGTAAATTCAGCTTTAACAATTTTCATTCTATACAAAATCTGCTGATTTTAGAAGCATTAATGTCAGTACATCAGTATTGGCAAACATCGGTTATCAGCCGTAACAGTGATCTTAGTATCGGATGTCGGTATCGGCCCAAAAATTTCAAATTGGTGCATCACTATTTGAAAGAGAGCAGTAGATCCTACCACACGACTGAGAGCCGTCAATTGGCCACATTCAGACTGTACATTCACATATATTGAATGGCATGCCAGGCTAACATTTAGCTTCTTTAAAAACACAGGCTGAACTGGCTACCACTGGTTTGCTTCTTGCAGGACGGAGGATGAGTTTTTGGGATCACATCTTGTTGTTGACTTCTTCATGTTTATCCTCAAAAAGTTTCCTGTGCGTCATAGCCGGTTATTGCTTTCTTTGTATATTCAATTCAATTCAGTTCAATTCAAAGATACTTTATTAATTCCAGAGGGAAATTAGAGTTTCAGTACACACAATTCTGAGATCAGACATACATAGGCATAGACACATGACAAGAATTGGTGACTGTGGTCATTCGCAACCCGAGTCGCGCTACCTTAATAGAGATCAGAGGGTTTATATATGAGGATTGAGTCAGGTGGTATATCAGGTATATCAGGATGATCGCAGTATTTTTATCTGCGTGCTTGCTATTTTGACAAAACGAACAATGTGCATGTTAGGCAAACTGTTTTGTTTATTGATGGAGCAACGTATTGAAGTTCTAATTTAAGTGTATATTTAGGTTTGTTGGGCTTCTTTCTACTAATAAATCAACAGACAATGTAATTTTGCTTTGTTGTGTATGTAAAAAATACAGTCTCACCAGAATATGACTTTATTTAGACATTGAATTTATACTATTGAATTTTATTCTGTGAAATTAGTTATTTGAAATGTTTAACTTAAAATACAGCAAAAAAAGAATCTGTAAAAATTCAACTACAGTATTTCAACTGAAATAATTCAACATCAGAATTATAAAATAAAAAGTCTTATTCTGTTGACTGAATTTCTTCCATAGCTTTGAGGTTCTGTATTTTTGTGTTTTATATATTTTTCTCCAACAAAAGGTGACAAATCTTTTTATCTGCAGATAAAACAATCAACTTGAATCACATATTTTAATTCAGATGTTGGTTTATAAGTTGGTTCTTTACTTTTTAGAATCTGGCTCTGTTGTCTTGATTTATTTGCAATCAAATCTGCAATCTGTTGAAGATAAAAACACCAGATGTTCACCATATTCAGGTCCATCGACGCTTAATGACTGAATAAAAACATTTGTAGAAAGTTCTGCTCGAAAATACAAACTTGTGCAACTCTACCAAATACCAGCTTCAGACTGACATCAGTGGAGTGGATGCCTCTGCACACACAGTAGAGGCCCTAGAGAAAACAATAGAGATCTTCATTGGATATATGAACGTGAGCAGAATTAGGTGTTGATTTTAGTGGATTTTGTTCGCAGCAGCTCTGCCTCCACCGGGTGGGCCGGTGTGGCTTGTCTACGCCTCATTTAGTTTCTGGGAAAGTGCAGCGGCATCAAACAGTGATCCGGTGAGGCAGAGGTGCACAAGAAGGGTTCAGAAAATGAATAATTCACTCCCAGGAGGCCAGAATTTTTTACCGTGCGACTAATATTCAGCAGCACCTGTGTATCTGAAAATCTTCCCCCTTCCTCTTTAACTCAGCGGCTTCCTTTGGGGAAAAACCTCACCTCTGCATCATCTCGGCTGCACTTCCTCCAAACTGCCGGGGTGACTCTGCTGGGGCTGGAAACGTACAGAGGGAATCTAGATCAGCAGACGGTAAACTGTTGTGTGACCAGAAAGGCTGAGGGTATAATGAGGGAAAAAATATTAAACTTCAGTCATTTATTGGGTTTGGAAAGCAAACTCCAACAGTTGGAAACAGTGTTGGAATGTGTCTGTAAAGGTCTGGTCAGTTATTCTTTAATTATGTAGCTCCTGATTTAATTAACATTTTGAGGGGGTCTTATCACCTCCAGGTTCATTTAGTAGCGATTCTGAAGCAAATCCAAAGCAGAGCACTAGGAGATTTTTATTAAAGCTGCTGTTTCTGGGGCCTGACATGGACCATAGGTCTGATTTTAGATTATTGTTACAGAAAAACTATTATATCAATTATTTTCCATTATTTAAAATCAATGGCAGAACAGAGGCAAAACACACTGGCTGTATTTGGTGCACCTAAAAATGTCTTCATTATTTTATATTTTTATAAATACTTTCGACATTTTTTATGTACCCATCTGGGCTTCCGTAGAAGCTCTTTTTTTATGACGGCACCAACAGTCCATGTAGTTGGTGTGCTTTTAAATTTATGTCTAAATCTGGCCACAAAGCACCCAAACAGACTTAAAAGCAGCCATCCATCCATCTTCTTCTGGGGTCGGGTCGTGGGGGCAGCAACCAATCAGAGAAGCCCAGACTTCCCTCTCCCCAGCCACTTGGGTCAGCTCCTTTGGGGTAATCCTAACCCCTGGATCACATCAGATGCGGAAGCGTGACGATGCCCCGCGAAACGCCGTGGAACGATAAGCGCTTTTATTTGGCACCCTTGTTAACCTACGGTCTCGGTCACATCAGCTGTGAAGCGTCAAGAAGGCTCCCGCCATGCAGCGATCGTTTCGGCGTGTGCTCTAATTAAGCCGTAAGTGAGCCGGGTCAATTCAGGCAGGAAGTCAAACCAAAACAGAAGAGGCAGGCTGGTAAATTTAACAAAATAAATAATTTTTTTCTAAATAAAATACCGCAGTTGATAAATGTGATCATTTTTGTGTATCTAAACACACACACACACACACACACACACACACACACACACACACACACACACACACACACACACACACACACACACACACACACACACACACACACACACACACACAAACAGAGCAAGGGCCCGGGGGTGGGGGTTGGAAAACAGTAAGCATGAGCAGAGGCGCTCGTAGAAAATTCTTGATTGATGTGAACTGAGGAGCAGTGGGCAGCGCTGGAATTTTGTGAGACAACCAGATGCCAGAGCCACCTCAACTGGCTCCTCTCGATGTGGAGGAGCAGCACGTCTACGCTGAGCCCCTCCCGATTGATTGAGCTTCTATCTCTTAAGGAGACCATAGACACCCTGCGGAGAACACTCATTTTGGCCACTTGTATCCGTGATCTCGTTCACATGACCATAAGTGAGGGTGGAAATGTAGATTGACTGGTAAATCAAGAGCTTTGCCTTCCAGCTCTGCTCTCTTCACCACGACAAACTGGTACAAGGCCCACATCACTGCAGATGCAGCACCAATCCGCCTGCCTCACAGTTGAGTCATAAATATCTGGTGGTTTTCATATCACCTCTGTCACTCTAAAGATATCAAGACTTTGGCCTATTTGTGTGCTTTGAGAGTGAGAAATTCCGCAAAATACTCCTTAAAAATAATCCGATACCTTAAACTTGGTATGTGGAGATTTGGAGGTATTGTGCTTTCAGCTTCTCTAGAGTTGTGCTATTAGCGTACAAAGGGGATCTAAACTTTACTAACTACTGTCAATGAAACATTGTGGCTCACTCCTGAACGTTAGTATCCTCAGAACATTACCTTAAGAACAGATTTTAGCTCATGTTAACTGTTCGTCATCGCTCACCTGATGCACTTCTGAAAAGCTGCCATGGCTATATGATCTAAGATCAGTCTGCAAACATTTCTCCTTCCACTTTTCTGCTTCTCATCATTCAGCCTTCATCTCTATGATAATCTAACAAAAGACAGCGCAGTCGGAGTGTGTGTGTGTGTGTGTGTGTGTGTGTGTGTGTATGGGAAGGCATTTGTGCACATAAACATATTTTCTGTCCACAGCATGCACTTTGCATTCCTTGTGTAGTTTGTGGCAGCGAGTTTCCTATTCATGCTGCGTTTTCCACCTTGTCCCTGTGAGTTAGCTAGAGGACCAATCTCAGGCTTGTTATTGGGGATGTGACAGAAGACAGCAGGCAGCAGCGCCAGAACCTTAATGAAACGAGGACCTGGCTAATTGGTGACACCGTCGAGTGAAGGAATGAGAGAGGTAGTAACCAGACTGGCAGGAAGAAAGCACCGGGTAGCAGGTCCGGCCTCACACTATAGAATCAAGCTTGTCATGTTCATTTGTAGAACACGCGTGTGGAGAGAACACCTCCACCCCTTTTATCAAAATCCTGCAAATGCAACCCCACTTCCTGTCCAAAGATAGCCCCGGTAACCTGGTAACCACATTTTCTTGGTAGCAGATTTTTCCTTTTCAATCTTCTCCTTTTCATTATACCTTGTCAAGTCTATATCTTTTAACCTCACTTTCAGCCAGGTTTGGATGAACTTAGTCTCTTTTCATCATGGAACTGGCTTTTGTTCTGACAGCTACAGAAAGAAAAATGAAAAACAGCTTTTTTTGTGCCAGAAATCACATGATAAAGCAGCAATTATCATTTTGCTATTTTATCTTTGTTTGATGAATCAACTCTGTGAGTCTAAAAAGTAAACCGAAAGAGTTTTGATATCAATCTGCATACGTTCAGCTTGATACCAGCATTCATCTCTTTGGTCAACATCAACTGTCTTGAATCAGAATCAGAATCAGCTTTATTGCCAGTGCTCCAGCTTCCCGAAGCACAGAAATTTGACTCCGCAGTACAGCCTGACCAACAGATACAAGCAGACCACGAGAGCTGCTGTTCGAGGCGCTCATGAAGAGACAATGTGTCGTTTTTATCATTAATCACTGGAAATATTCATCAAAATGTTGTTGAAAAAGAATAAAATAATGCCCAGTTGTTGAAAAATATTGGTGGCTTCTTAACACCTAACCATAAAAATCAGGTCTAAAATGCATGGAAGCGGGTCTAAGTCTCTGAGCGACGCCATTTTAGATGCCATGTTTCCTTCTACGGGAGCCCATGAGGACAAAATGCATTTACTGATATGTAACAAGTGATTACAAAACTTTAACCGTTATAAATGTTGTTTTTTTTACACATGTACCTCTTCACTAGTTGCCAGTGATGAAAGGGAGTCTCATGTGCTCGTTATTTTGCTGATGTTTGCACTCCCCAGGGCTTTTTGACCCTAATGGGCATCCGCTGGTAAGGTCTTACCCCAACACAAAAATACAGCTTGCTTGCTACAATTTGGGTGTCTACTGCCCCCTATCGCCAGGGAAAATACACACTATCACTTAAATGAAAGAAACAATGCAATTTTTGCTTTTCTACTAATGACCTTCTTTGACCGTTTTTAATGGCAGTTTCATCTTGGCTGCAGATCATTGGCTTCTTCTGGTGAACCAAAATAGTCTACCTGGTTACAGAGATGGTCATTCATAAAATGCACTTGAGCTAAGAAGCCAGTTTTCATCAGCTTTTGCTGCAACCCAAACCAGGGTTCTTTGATATTTAGCAGTTTGCATCTTACAAATAGCAGGAGTACGTGTTTATGCATACACCAAAGCATTTGCGTCTGTTATTTTTTTTATTTTTCAAACATAGTCACTGCACCAAGTACAACTGTTGGCAATTGTCTAATGAGAAAACTAGATTAAATTATATTTATATGTAATGTATATTTTTATGCATAACTTAATTGACTGCACTTGCCAAATAGCCAGATAACTGACCTCACTTCACCTTTTGGCAATCAGTTTAACTAATAATTTGATTTTTTAGAAGTTTCTGTCTGTCACGTTCTGCTTCCCAGCCTTGGTTGCCTCTCATCTCTCCTTGTGTTTATTCGTTGCACCTGCCTCTTGTTAACCGGATCACCTGCTCCTGTGTATTTAAGCCCTGTCATTCCTGTGTCTTTTGTCAGTCCGTCTGTTGTCCTTGTCTTATGTCTCCCCATGTCAATGTGCTTCTGTTCCTGTTGTTCTTGCACTCCCAAGTCCCAGCAATAAATGGATTTAAGTAGTTTGCTGCCTCAGAGCTTCACTCACCTGCATATGGGTCCAAAACCAACACACACCATGACTCTCTCCATCTCTTGTTTTAATTCAATTCAATTCAATTTTGTTTATATCGCGCCAAATCACGACAAGAGTCGTCTCAAGGCACTTAACATAGTAAACATTCCAATCCAGGTCAGTTCATTATGCCAATCAGAAAAAAAATTCCTATATAAGGAACCCAGCAAATTGCATCAAGTCATTGACTAGTGTCGGTGACTATACAGCAATCCTCATACCAAGCAAGCATAAAGCGACAGTGGAGAGGAAAACTCCCTTTTAACAGGAAGAAACCTCCAGAGGATCCTGGCTCAGTATAAGCAGCCATCCTCCACGACTCACTGTGGATCGAGAAGACAGAGCAGACACACACACACACACACGCACACGCACGCACACACACACACACACACACACACACACACACACACACACACACACACACACACACACACACACACACACACACACACACACCAAGCATGGTGTCTATGGTTACATTGTGATTTCTTAGTAAATATTCTATTTGGTGATGGATAAACTTTATTGTATTTGTCCTAGTGAATCTATAATTAAACATGTAAACTAGCAGTAGCACATTCAATGTCAAGGAAAGCAAAAGTTATTATCAGGAGAGGGAGAATTTTAAGTGGTTAGCAGCAGTGTGCTAGACGACGGCCCCCTCCATGAGGCCACCACAGCTCAGCAGAACATCACTGTAGCTTCTTCTGGGGAGAAAAACACTTAGAGAAAAAATAAAGTTAACAGCTGAAATTGCAGAAATTAATACAGTTAAAGAGCAGACTGTACAAGAAAGTAGTTGAGTGTGCAAAGTGGTCAGTGTATCCTCCAGCAGTCTACGTCTATAGCAGCATAACTACAGAGATAACTCTGGATAAGCTCGTCTTTTTAGATGTAGGCATGTTGGAGGCAGGGCAAGGGAGAGCCATCTTTACTGACTGTACACTCCACCTCCCTCTACTCCCCCACTTGTCCAGATCTGGCTAACATCAGATTTTAACCATAGGCCCTATCAAATAAAATGTTTTAAGCCTAGTCTTAAAAGTAGACAAGATGGCTGCCTCACGGACTAAGGCTGGGAGCTGGTTCCACAGGAGAGGAGCCTGATAACTAAAAGATCTGTCTCCCATCCTAATTTTAGATATTCTGGGAACCACCAATAGACCTGCGGTCTGAGAGTGAAGTGCTCATTTAGGAACATATGGAACAATCAGATCACTGATGTATGATGGAGCTTGATTATTAAGAGCTTTATATGTGAGAAGAAGGATCTTAAAATCTATTCTGAATTTAACAGGTAGCCAATGTAGGGAAGCTAAGACAGGAGAAATATGATCTCTCGTTTTAATTCTCATCAGAACTCTAGCTGCAGCATTTTGGACAAGCTGAAGACTTTTAACCACATTCTGTGGACTGAGAGTAATGCATTACAGTAATCCAGTCTTGATGTAATAAATGAATGAATTAGTTTTTCAGCATCACTCCTGGAAAGGATGCATCTAATCGTAGCAATATTCCGAAGGTGGAAAAAGGAAATCCTACAAACCTGTTTAACTTGGGATTTGAATGACATGTCCTGGTCGAAGATAACACCAAGGTTCCTTACTTTGTTCTTGGAGATTAATGTATTGCCATTCAGGTCAGGTGACTGACTAAGCAATTTCCTTTTCTGGGTTTCTGGTCCAAAGATGAGAACATCTGTCTTGTCTTGATTTAAAAGCAAAAAGTTTAGAGTCATCCAATTTTGTATGTCCTCAAGACAAGCCTGTAATCTACCTAACTGATTAGGTTCATCAGGGTTAATGGCTAAATATAACTGAATATCGTCAGCATAACAGTGGAAGTTTATCCCATGCTGTCTAATGATTTTACCAATTGGGAGCATATATATAGTAAAAAGAAATGGTCCTGGCACAGAACCTTGTGGTACTCCACAAGTAACCCTGGAGTATGAAGAAGATTTGTCATGTACAAAGTGATTTACAAAATGAAATCTATCAGACAGGTAGGATTTAAATCAGCCTAGCTAGCTGGACGTGGTGTCGAACTCCTTTGATCCCTACAACATGTTCAAGTCTTTCTAAAAGAACATTGTGATCAACTGTGTCAAAGGGAGCACTGAGATCTAACAAGACTAGAACAGACACAAGATTCTTATCTGAGGCCATGAGAATATCATTTGTAACTCTCACTAATGCAGTTTCAGTGCTGTGATACTCTCTAAATCCGGACTGAAATTCCTCAAACAGATCATTAGTGTTTAAATGCTCACATACTTGGATGGCCACTATTTTCTCCAGGACTTTGGATAAAAATGGAAGGTTAGATATTGGTCTATAGTTTATTGGGTCATCTGGATCCAGAGAAGGCTTCTTAAGTGAAGGTTTGATTACAGACTTATCCATTTACTAAGGATAGATTGATTATATTTAGAATGGGGGCAGTAACCAAAGGAAATACATCTTTAAATAATTTGGTTGGGATTGGATCCAAAATGCAAGTGGAAGGTTTAGATGAAGCTAATATTTTTGATAACTCTGAAAGCTCAACTGGATCGAAACACTTCAAACACAGATGAGGTTCTACAGTTACCTCTGATGCTGCCTCACTTACTGAGGAAGAAGAAATCACATTAGGGAGGATGCTAAAGATTTTGTTTCTAATAGAATTAATTTTACTTGTGAAAAATCCCAGAAAGTCGTTACTGCTGAGGGCTAAGGGAATAGATGGTTCAGAGCTATGATTCTGTGTAAATATTTCAACATTAAAGATAATTTATTTAGATTAATGTAGCTTTTTAAATAAAGGTTTAAATGTTGCTTTTGCACCTTTGACTCATTTAATTTGCATGGACCTGTGAATGCTAAAATAATAACACCACCTCCCTGCTCATCTGGCTGCAGATGCCCTTTTTCAACTTCTTGAACACTTTTGACTCTTTGGTTTGATTCATTAAGCCAACAATGTTCTATTATCATTGGATGATTGCCAGTTAAGTCAGTCCCTTGCATTTTCTTTTTACTAAGCAGATAACTGTCTTTAATCGATTTAGAAGCTGCAATCCTCGGCCATTTACGGTGAAATTACTCTGATTGTGCTCATTATATATCATTATAAAACATCAAATAGTTAACATCATTGATTTCGTTCAATATTTGTTCATCAGAATCTATCAGCTGAGGTACGTAATCATGCAAAATGACTTCATTGCATTTCACTGTTATGTTCATACTGGTGAGCATAACTAATAAAAACTGATTAGTTTTTAAACAATACCTTATAATCTACAGTTCTGTCTAATTAATTGAAAACAAAATGATGGGATTTTTTTTGTTAAAGTAAAATGAACAATATGCACATTTCACACAGGTAACTCATGTAAGAAAAAACAGTTTAAATAAATCTTTACACATGAACAAATGTGATTTTATTAGAGGTGGGAATTTACAGTGTTATTTATGATTAGTTAATTAAAAAGAAAACATTAAAATGACTTCTTAAGCCTGCACATCCACCAGTTGGGACACGAAAAAGTTTAGCATCAGAATTTATGCCAAAATGGCTACCTTTATAATGAGGGCAAAGTAATCAAACAGACCTTGTGGTTACAAGAATATACTCATAAAAGTGTGTAAAAATGTCATCTGTGCCTCACTAAAATGATTTTTAATGAAACATATGGTTTGGGGACAAATTGTCTTGAACTATTGAAATGAGATTAATCAAGATGAATTAATTACAAAGCCTCTGATTAATTAGATATTTTTTATCGAGTCCCACCCCTAGTTTTTACTTGATAGACAAACTTATCAGATTACAGTCATCATTAGTTCTTTCTTCTTTGGTTTTACACCCTTAGACTGTATCTATCCTCTTCATATCCACAGAGCTCAAGGACACTTTCTGAGGTGTCAGAGCTCACCTTTTGTGATGGTATGAAGGATATCACCGTGTCGACCTCCATGCTGCACCCACAGCTGGCTTTACGTCTCATTAAGAGCTAAAGAACTTTGTTTCTTGGTGCCAAAGTGGGTTGCAACTGATGAGTTGCAAACATAATTATTGAGGCATTTCCAAAATGTGTTAACATGTATGTAAAGGTTCAAGCACTTAATTCGAGTTTGCAGGGCCTCGCTGTCATTATTTTGGAACTTATTTATTTTTGCTTTTCAAAATGATAAATTCTCTCTCGAAACAATCACAGAGTTATCAGTAGATTCTGGAAGCCATCTTGCAACATTCAAAATAGTTTTTGCCTGTGACTTAAGGAGAGGTTGGTGACCGGATTCATGTTCAGATCCTGCTTTATCAACAGGGCCGCAAACTTTAAATCTTTGTTGAACCGCACATTTCTAAAACTTGACTTATAAGTTCTGTATGAACCAATTCAGTGTGACTCCAACAAAAAAAAATCCTGTTTCTTGTCTCCAACATTCAGTTAGGGTCTGGCTTTGCAGATTAAAACATGGTAGCTCTGCTTGCTCGCTTTTGATTCAGCCCAATTATTAAATGCAATGTCAGAATCCTTCAATAGTTCATTATGAAAAACGACTCAGCCCAGTGTTTATTAGGTGGAGGAACTGTGTACAGAAGCAATTTCACTGCAGCTCAGGGGAGTTTATCCTGAATCTAAAAGGTGCTGAAATCCTTGTCGATCTTCCGTCTTCATGGGTTCACATCTGAGGCTAAGCCTGTTTGTCCCAACAGATTGTGATGAAAGCTCCGGGGTGGTTGACCATGTTGTTTTAGGCCCTTCATGTAATGACCTGATCAAACATCCTCTTCGTGCTCATGGGCTGACGAGCATCACAACAAATCAGATTTCCTTCCACTTCACTTCTCCTGCTTCTGACTGAAGTGACAGATCTAGCCCAAGTCCGTCTGTGATCCGGCTTGTCCTCGCGACGGCACGGGGGAGATCAAAGACGGCAAAAGCATTTACATAAAGGATTATGTATGAGCGGTAATTAGTGCCTGCTTCAGCGGCGACAACAGAAAAACATGTTGTTTTGGCTGGAAGATGAAGTGAAAGTGGGCTGAGATAACTAATAACCAGGTCTTCGCTTTAGTGAGTTTTTAATTGAGGAAATCCCCAAAGATTGTCCAGCTTTTCCACAAGCACCTGACTTTAAAAAGAAAGATCAGGATTAGTCTTATTAATTTTTTGAATGAATTCATACACATTCATTTTCTGCAAGATAATTAGCGTGTTTTACTTTCACGGCTGCCCTGATGGTTTCATATGCCCAAGTGTACGGCTTCAACCTTCACGATTCCATATCTTTCCATAGCGCCCCCCACGACTCCGTTCTGGAGGAATGAGGTTATTTCATCTTCTGGATTATAGACAGAAACTTGTCTGGCTGTCACATTAAAGTATTTAATGTGATTTCAAATGACTTTTCCCCCTCTTTGAGCAAAATGACAATTTTTTCCTACATTCAGGTAGAATGTGTTACCATATTTATTACACATGGACAATTTTTTTCCATGCAAGTGTCAACTGGAAAAGCAGAAATCTATTAAACGCCTCAACTGCAGCATGCTATTAGAGGTAATTTCTCTGTCACAAAGAGGGTCAGCTGAGGAGGTCACGGTGTGTTTTGTGCTCATCAGTCGATTATCTAGACATGTGGAAAAAGGCGATTTTTTGAAATTTCATCTTTAAATAGTTTTAAGTACCTGGGCGAGGTGGAAGCTCATCTTGCACAAGTCTGCAATTAAACGGGATGACCTCGGATATCTTATCTCCTGCTGAAGGATTTGCACACACACTGTGGAGCACAAAGTGGCGGGCCATCAAGGCGGAGCTGACATTTACTCTGAAAACTCACCTTTGGTTTCTGCCCATGGATTCATGATATCACTCTGATCCAGATTTCTTTGTCATTTTCCATATCAGTTGTGACTTTCTGTCATGGATTGGCGTTTGCTCTTTGAGTAGCAACTGTCTGCTTTTCAGATGCTGGCATCACAGGCTTGCTCTGCGGTGCCAGCAAGCCACTGGGCACAGAGGAGGAACATTCAAATCCAGCTCTTCATTAACGTTTCACCCCATTTGCTCCAGTTCTGTCAGGACCTAATTTCAGAAGGAATTTGTATGTTAAGTTTTTAACGATGACTGAGTTTTGTTTTGGCTGTGCAGAAAGGGTTTCTTTAGCACTTTTAGCAAATTCCATCTGTAACCCTCTTAGAAAGCAGTTTAAAAGTCTCTTGGATTACACAAAAAGCCATTTTGTCCCTTTTTTATTTATGATCTCCATTCTGAAGGAGTCCTTGGATGTAATGGATGTCTAAAACAGAGGACACACCGACAGCTGTTGTAGATTGATGATAGTTTGACAGCACATTTTGCTACAAGGCAGAGTAGAGCACCTGAGCGAGCCTTGGGCTGTCTCACTTCCTCAAGTGAATCCCGTGTAGAATTCCTCACAGACCGGGTCCAGAGCCGGGTTGACTTCCACCCCAGTTAGTGAGCATGATGCTAATGCTCTCTAATAACTGGCAGCACACAGGCTGATGCTCAGGATAAGCTGTGAGGTAAACACTTAAAATGCAGACAAGTCCTCCGAACAGACACGCTTATTAGAGGGATCACATTGTGGCGTTGTGCTCCCTGTGTAGGTCAAGCAGTTTCATTTGGTTGCAACAATAGAAGATGCAAATCTGCACCTCAATCACACATCTTAACTTGATGGATCAGTTTGGATTTGTTGTCTTTACAAATAAGTCAAGCCAATCAACAGCCTGATTTTCCTTAAAAAAACTACGATATCCTTAAAACTATTTGGCCTGTCAAGTTGTGGAGGGGTGTTTCATATTGTAACGCCAAAGCTATCAGTCAACCCAAGGAGTGCATATTCTCAAACGTTCACCTGAAGAAATTTTGATTTTAAAGTATTTTATATGACTCTTGTAGGAATGGGCGACATGGTCTGAAATCTGTTTCACAATATAATCTTTTCTTCTATTATTTATGTCAAAAAGACTGTTTCTGAACATTCTCACGTACCACATCAACTGCAGCAAAACAAATACTTCTATAAAGTATAGAGTGCCATTTAAAGAATATTTAATGTTAAACCTTGAAAGCGTTGCTTCAGCAGTGAATAGCTCCAGGTAAAATTATACTTTGCTGCTTTTTTTGGGTCAACAATATTAAAGTAAGGTTGGAGGTTTATGCGTTTTCTCTGCCTCTGGTGGAGCGACGCTCGGATCAGCTGATCCACAGGTCTGACAGCTGTGCCCTCAGGTGGCACGGAGTGAAAAAGAAGGCCCAGTTTCAGAAACAACCAGAACTGCGGACGGGAATTTACTCAAGCTAAATTACACGAGATGTTTGGAAGCCTGCGTGTGTAAAAAAACTGAACGGCATTTAAGAAAATTGGCGCTAAGGATCTATTAATGCAGATAAAATGTCACTGTCACCAAGCACATTTTACTGAGGATGGTTTTCTGCTCAACATCCCACTCCTTAAACCCGAACCAGGTCCATATAACAGGCGTTACCCCGTGTTCTTCACAAGTTGTCCTTAATCCCTCCACTCCCGCACGCTGCGGCAGCAGCTGCTTTCACCCACAGTTGACGCCGCATGATGACATCCATGCAAAGTTGCAGTTGGACGGTAGAGTCAAAATCATATCAACCATATACTGTTTATCACTCAACTCTTGACAATTCTTCTTGTCAGATATGTTTACTCCAAATCCCAAAGCAAATACTTAGCTGAAACTTCTCGTCCAACCTTTTGATATCAGCAAGGCGGAGGAAGCCAGCTGTCGCTCTTCCGTGCTCCCTGGGTGTTTTTTCCTCACACTGATGTTCCTGAAGCCCGAGGACACAGCGCGGGCCTCCAGAGACAAGGGATCTCCGGTGCAGAGACACATCGTCTGAGACGAGGAGCACTTGGGAAGACGGATCCCTCAGCCAGGTGCCGGCTGCCATTTAACAGCCTCTCCCTGCTTTGAACTGACATTTCTGTTTTACCAACTCAAGTCTTCGCCCCCGCTCCGCTGCTGTCACCGCCAACTTGTACACAGAAAAATCTGCGCAAAAGCTTATTCTGTAGTGCAAACAAAGCCTCACGGTGGGTGCACAACAGGTATTTCTTTGAATTGTTTTTATTTTCTCTGCAGTCAGCCACACTCTGGATTCAGCAGGAAGCGGGATGCAGCTGCGCTCCTGGGGGAGGCCAGTGAGCTTGATGAGCTCCCCACGGCCAGGCCAGGTGCTCATTTTTGAGTCATAGGAGCCACCGCAGGTACTGCGGGAGCGAGGATTGACACGATAACATAACCTACCAGCTCCCTGAGCCACCAGGCAGCTCGACCACACAGCTTAATCCCCTCCCTCCTCGCTCGATCCTCTGTCAAAACAAGGCTTTTTTGTTAGCCACGAGGGGAGTCGCGTCCCTCTCAGTCCCTGCCAACGGAAGTGCTGTTACTGCCTGCCAATGCCTCAGGACAAAAAAAGAATACCCAATATGCATATTATTCTAATACTAGCCGTCAGTGCTTTGAATTACTTGTCTTGATAGCATAATGAATGTGGTGCCTTGTAGGTTTCTACATAAAGCTGTTTTGCCATGTTCATGAATAATTCATAGCATCCCGGAGGCAATAAATCAACCAGGCAAGAACCAAGAAAATTAGCTTCCAATTACTGTTTATTTATGGCAATGGTGAGCTTTACTGTTCATCTTGATGTCAGAATATACAGGCAAAGTTTTGGTGACCTTGCAGACGTTGGTAGAACAAATGAGCAGGAAGAAGATGAGCAAAAGAGAGTGACTGTTGTGTGAATCAGTCGATCTCCCCCTCCTCTTGGTTCCGCTGTCCCCTTTCCTGTCCTCACATGGGTTATTGGACTCCTGGACTCCTGTCTCAGCCAGCCTCCAGACATAGAGCATCCGTCAGCCTCTCAAAGCAGATTGATTTCATCTCATGACACATGATGCGTAAGGGACTTTGTTGACTGAAGGGATGTGATGTGAAGATTTGATGCTGCCACCAGTGAGCTAAACCTCTGTCTCCTTGGAGCGCGCGCACACACACACACACACACACACACACACACACACACACACACACAAGTGCGTGCGGTTGCCTCCACTCTCCTCCGCCCCACGTCTCCTCCACTGCCTCCCCTCCGGGCTCTTCCATGCCCAGCATCTTGGCGGCCTTCCGGATACATTGGTAGTCGTTGGCTGTCGGTGGAACGATGTGACACGTCGCTCTGATTCGCAGGGTCTGTTGTTGAAAGTGATCGTTCCTGCCAAGGAGAAACCTTTGCCATGGAAAAATGGACACTGAGCAGCATGTGAACAGAGATAAAAAGAGAATAAATCAAGTTTGGCTCCACGGCACCAGAGCCCTTAGAGCTGCATAATGATTTTTAGGGACAGACATAAAAAGTTATATTTTACTGGTTTCACAGCATGTGAAAAAATTCCGGAACACTTAAAAAATGTGAAGAGCTGAAAACTGTTTCTCAAGGTCAGTCGTCGTCGACGATATCTCCAGCTGATACAATGAAAGACGGGCTTGCGTGTAGGATGGGTTTTAATACGAATCAGACAAGCTGTCGACAGCAGGATAAAGGGAGAAAAAACCTGCCAGAGATTCACGAGGATAACTCGATGGCATCTGCGTTCTGCTTTTCTTCCCTTTGTGAAGCTTTGATTGAGAGGGAATGTGCTGCTGTGGACGTCTCGAAGAAAGCGCCTTTCACGAGCCCCAAATATGAAGTTTCAGAGTCACAATGAGCCAGACATTGTGTTGAGAAGATAAGGGGGGGCCAGGTGACAATGTTTCAGCTTCCTCTTACGGCTTGGAGATGTTCTGTTCGTGGCTTGGTGGTAATTTTTACAATAATGGGTTGAAAGGAAGTGAAGCTAATTGAAAGAAGCAGCAGGAAGTGTTCTTTCCTGTACGTACCTAACGTTGGTCGTTAGCTCTCCAGCTAACGGAACACAGAATACTCTCCATCAGAATTCCCACTGTGGGTTAGCTTTTGGACCTCATTAAACCTGCTAATTATCGCTTTTCTTCATTCTCCTCCTTTTTCTAAACACCAATGATAAAACTGTGAAGTTTTAGTTTTTAAACCATGAAACACAGTTTCGCGTTGTTAATTAGTCTTTACGCTCATCAGGGATGGTATTTTATAATTCATAATATTCTGTCATTGGATAATAATTGTAATTATTCTATTTTTATCCCTCCAGTCTCTATCAAAATGACAACTTTAATAGAGTGACTTAATGCCAACAGTGTACAAAACAATAAAATGCAACATGCTAAATAAGGTGGAGAACCAGAACCAACTCATCGATTAGCTGAGTATCAGGATGCACAGAAATGGTAAAAAATAACTAACTTATTTATAAAAATCCCATGTACTGTAAATTATTTTACATAAATTTAACAATCATTTATTTTAAATAGCTAGGATAATTTTTATTACAGTGTAACTGAAATGTGCAAAGTAAACACAACTGAATAATTACGTTACATTATTATTATATTATATATTTGCAGAGATCATAGGTAAAAACTACACATTGAGTCTTTTAAGCTAAAATGTTTTACTTTTTAATTACACATTTCCTTTGTACACATTAATGCGATCAGGCTCGGAGTGTGCAACATCTAAAAAGGTCCGGGTATAAACAGTTTGTTCTTAATCTTCCAATAAAGGTGTGGTGTCAGTGCATTTGCAGTGTTTTCTAGTGTAAATCAATGCCTTATGAGTCATTTGAAAAATAAATAAGCTATGAAGCTCCTGTTCTGAGATGCAGAAGTTTGCTGGTGCAGCGGTAGGCTGAAAACAACAAGATTATCCATTATTATTAATGATATATACACACCTTGCTTCTGATTGGCTAACAGAACACATTCAGCCATGTTGCAAAGTGACTATCACCAAGACACTCTCCGCTCTCTCTCCTCGCTGCAAGAGTAGTTTCAAAAGCCCTTCTGTGGGCGAGCATGAGTCAAGATCGAATCACTGTGGATGCAAATTCGCAGTGTGACATCACAGTGTGAATATTTTCAAATCCTAGCACTTCACCGTATATTTTCTCTTTGAAGCTAACACAGGAGATGGATGTAGAAGATGGTTTTCATGTTCAGCCTGCATAAAAAAACTCAGAGTGACCGATTATAATCAGAAATTTTCAGTCGACCACACCCTTGAAAGAAGTGGGACAATTCTATGATTTCTCTTCTTTAGCAGATCATTAAAATCCTACACCCTTTATATCGCCCACCCCTATTTTATTCATATTAAAATCCACATTATAGATCAGTGGTTCCCAAACTTATTTAGCCACGCACCACCTTCTATGTCCCGACCATGTCGACGCACCCCCCAGCCCCCACATCAGGGCATGGCTATATATATATATATATATATATATATATATATATATATATATATATATATATATATATATATATATATATATATCAGACGTCAAGCTAAACAGACAGGGTTAAAAAAAATATGATCGACCTTTTCCCCATCACTTTCATTTTTTAAATAGTAATTAATAAGCATTCGATACCATTACAATTTCCTTTGATTTAATTTTAAATAGATAGTTAGAGTGCCCAGGTAGCACATCAACAATGCAATTTAACGGTTTTCTTAAAGTAGAAATGTTTAACCTGTGCAGCCAGAGCGCTCTCCTTCCTTCTGCTCTGCGTAAACCTGAGCTGATCACCTACTTGTGCGTAATCAAATGTCTATAGGGGGAAATATGGAAAAGCCATGAGGTTCACTTTTGCCTCAGACGTACTTTTTGCTGTTTTATTGTGTGGCTGAATATGCGATCCGCTGCCACGCCGACTGGAATAACAAATGCTGCAGTAACAGGCGTTGTTGTCAGGTTCGGAGTCACTGGCTGGAGCAGACCCGACTTTAATACGTCATCCCAAAATAGAAGCTAATATCTTAATTTGACCTTGAATGAAAAATGTTATTATAAAACCTCTTAAAAGTTTTTATCACGAAGGAGGCAGCGCTCATCTCTGCCTTCAGACGGCGCGCCGGAGTTTGCGCAGCGTGCGCGCTTATTGAATCTGTGTGAGTGTGTGTGTGTGTGCACGTGCGCGGCACAGCTCCACGAGCCGCTCCAGTCACCGCGTCTCGTTATTGGCGCTATTTAAAACAATGTTGTAAAATTACTTCTGCCCAGCCCAGATGTGCTCACTTGTGCACCCGTGAGCCGTGGTTCCGCTGGAACGCATCTGACCTCTGACAGACGCACTCTGAACTTCAGATCTTCAGCGCGCTGTTAATAGCCTGAATGGGAATCATTTCTTGATTTATTTAGTTACATCCACAATGTTCTGTGTGTGAGGTTTACAATGTCAGAACACCTGCATGAGACAGGTGTTAATTACAATCTGCCAGAATGACTCGCCACCTTCAGATTCCTCCAACAGCGTTAAAAATGATCAAATACGGAGCATATCGGCGTGCGCAGGCCAGAGTGCTGAAGCTCGGCGCATTGTTATTATGAAGTTAGGGCACATGTGGAGGACACACACACACATGTGCGCGCGCGCAAAAATATACTTGTTTTCAATTACATTTATTGTGCCCACTTACTTTTTCTTTGGCCCGCCCACAAATGAGTTTCTGGCTACACTAATGGTGACATATGACAGACTTTTCTGAGCTCCGCAGCCATTACACTTTTCACCTCGCGCACCCCCTGGCGGCAGCTCGCGCACCACACTTTGGGAATCCCTGACATCGTTCCCAGTTTGCGACACATTGTGAGAAGCATCTAATGAACTTGGCAGCACCATATAGTTGTTAATCTAAGCAGATCTCACAGTAACATCTGCTGAAGGCTTCGAGACAACCGTCAGAAGTTGTTTGAATCAGAAAGAGCTGACGGACGTGTCACACAGACGGGACTTTTTCAGCTACAGCTCAACCAGATTAGATTTCATTTGTTAGATTTTTTTTTACATCTGTAGGTACATTTGCAGATGATCACTGTCAACAAACCATTGGCTCATAGTCCGGTTACTCCTTCCAACAAGATGACGTTACAGCATCAGCACCACCAGCAAACAGTGTTTCTGTTTAAAACAGCTACACTTAAACTTTTACCCCTTTTTAGCTGTTCCCTGTCAGATCTGGTCTCTCAGTCATGTAATGGAAAACTTCTTGACTTATTTCAGTGTCCCCTTGTCATCTCTCATGCTACGGGGATGATGAGATTCTGTTATGAGTCATAAATTACTGCGCTATCATGTCTTCTCTTGAAATTTGAGGCAAGACAGCTCTTGTCACAAGCTATTGTGGGTTATTCCATCAGGCTGATGTCTGAGAGCCGGTGTTGTGTTCTCAGCCAGTAATTAGCCACAGCCCCACAACCTCGATAACGCAATTACATGTGTGGCTGTAATAATGAATGAACTGCAGGTTAATGAAATGTATGTGTGAAACTGAAGATGCCTCCTGAAAAGTTTCACACATCTAATTCATTAAATGCTATTAAATTCAATGTCTACTGTTCTGCTTCCCACTGTCATCAATAGGAAATGAAGCTAAATCTCAAAATGGAGCATTCTGTTGGTTTTATGCATAAACCGGATTAGAATTTTCTTCATTCAGGTTTTCTGTTTAACCAACAGATGCTTTCTAGGTGCTAATTTCTCATTTAGGAGATTTGAAAAGTTTTCAACTTCTCCAAGTTTGTTTTTAGCGATATGATTGCTATGGAGTACCCATATGGTTCATCCAAGCAGCAGAATGTTAAAAGCTTTGAGTCTTTTCACTTCACATAACTCTTTTAAGCACAAAATCGGAGTAGTTTTAATTGCCGGAGAGGTAAATTTAGAGTTTGTTTCCTCGTAGTGTCAGGTCAGCACTACAGATGGTCGTAGTGTCGGTTTTCCACTTAAACATCTGGTATCGGGGTAATAAGCACGACAGCTCCGCTGGTGGACCACGTTTTGCTTAATGGCGCCACCTTCTTTCTCACATTCATTCCTCCATATGGAACAAAGCTGCTCAAGGTTAAGTTATGTTGAAGTGGTGGGAAACGACTTGCTGGATTTAAAGGCAACATAGGTGTAAATGTAATCCGTTCTGTAGGAGTATAAAAGCACCTCTCCAGCCACATACCCATCATCCCTGCCTGGGACCATCTGTAGCTTGTGTACCTTTTGTTCTTGCTCCGAGTGTGTAGCTGGATCGGCGTAAGAAGCAGACACACTGAGACTGCAAATCAAATCAAAACTAAACAATAGCAGTGATCACTGATGGATAAGGAAGATAAAAACATCATTTTATTTCAAATCTGTTGTCCAAACAGCTTGTGCTTCTCGTGAATTATTGCTATTATTATTTGTGTTACAGATTTTAGATCAATGGAAGGGAACAAAACAACTTTTAGGTGACTCACTCCTAATGTTGTTTTTGTGATGTTTCCTGTAATAAAGGCACCAACAGAACAGGTTTAGAGGATCTGACGGCGTGTGGCTTTTGTGAGCTCTGATCTACATGTTGCAGCATCACAGTAAAATGATCCTCTGTGTGCTGCAATGTGACGCCAGACAAGGAAGTGAAGCAGCGCCCTGAAGTGACGAGTCAGGTTGGAGGAAAGGCTGACTAGGTCAGCTCACTGAATACGTTTCCATCTTCAGGAAGACCTTGTTTAGATTCTGTCTTTTTATCTGAAGACGTTCTTGGATGAACTTTTTGTTGCAAATTAAATCTTTTTTTAATCAAACCCAAGTTTAATCTGAGACAAACGTTCAGCCTCCAGTCCCCAAGTTAAAATGTAAATTGAATGTTGCTAAAAGGTCAATTGCTCCTACTTCCTATGATGTTTTAATGCTGGAGTGATGTATCTGGACGAATACTGATGAATGACTGTGGAAAATATGGACAAACCCTCCGTGCCGTCGGTTTCTGAAGAGCTGAACTGAAACCCAGAGGGCGGTTCTCACCACCACCATCTTGGACGCATCACATGTCTCATCACTCCCGTAAAATGTGGAGCTGAGAGCGAGGCTGTGAGGGTGGAGGCAAATGATTTACACTAGGGGTGCACGATATGTCGGCATCAATATCGGTATTGTGCAATGTTGTCGTTTTTTAACATATTGGTATCGGTCGGATAAGTAAAACTGGGCCGATATTGTCAAACAACACATTTTTTTCCATCCAGTTGCCATTTGTGTATTGGTTTCAGAAGGGGAGGGGATTATTGTTTTGTCATATGACAGTGATGGTAATCCTCTCAGAAGCATAAATGTGTGTGTTGGGATTATAATTTAATAAGATATTATATTCATACACATAATTCGGGCAATATCATAGATATCACAATACAGGGGAGATGATACAATAGCTTGTAATACTAAATAAGACGATATTTATTTATTTTTTTTGACTGAACTTAGAAAAACTCCAACTCAGACATTAACCATTAATTCGTTTGGATTTCTGAAGACCTTCTCATGACTCGACATTTCATGACCCCACTGTGGGGTCTGGACCTGCAGCTTAAATCTCAGTCACACAGCAGGACATGTGGATATTACCTCCACACAGAACATACTCCCTCATTTTCTGGATAAAAATTTCAATAGTATCCTGAAGGAACGGTTATCTTCACCTGCAGTCTACTCGGACAAACTCTTCCTTTAAATATGTTACCAGCCACCCTTCAAATGTGACCTTTTTATTTTTACATCTTTCTCACTAACTCTATCGAATCTTCTCTATGGAAGTAGACTTCCATTCATCCGTTGTTTTCTAATAATTCAGGGTCGGGTCGTGGAGCAGCAGCCTAAGCAGGGAGGCCCAGACTTCCCTCTGCCCACCTGGACCAGCACCTTGGGGGCAATCCCAAGCCATTCCCTGGCCAGCTGAGAAACATAGCCCCTCCAGCGTGTCCTGGGTCTTTCTTTGGGTCTTCTTCTATTTGGACGTGCCCAGAAAATGTAACCATGGAGGCGTCCAGGAGGCATCTTAACTAGATGCCTGAGCTCCTCTCAATGTCATTGCATTGAAATTAGTCCATGAGTGACTCAATGGAAATCCATCAAATAAATAATTTCCTGCATATCTCAGAACCATCAATCCAACCTCGATTGAACCTTAAGTTTGAAATGTTCCCTCAATGGAAAACGGTTAATTCTCTATGAAAAGAGTTCCTTTGCTTTGTCACCATTGGCGAGAAATTTTAATTATTTTTTATTAAATGTGTTATCGTGTCTCATCTTCTTCTTCTCCTTGTTATTTAGCTTTTTCTCCCGTGACAGGCCTAGCAGCACTTGTATTTTGCCCCTCTTGATTTCCTTGACATTTCTGAGACCATGTCAAAATAGCCTGAACATGGCACAGAGGGCTGCAGTGTCGGGGTGTGAAACAGCCTTTGGCAGCTCTTCTTATTTCTATGATTGATTCGGCTCCTCCGGCCAACCCAATATAGTTCCAAAGGCCCGTGGGATGGTCAGGGTAGAGCAGGCGACTCAAAGTGATGTCTGACGGGATGAGACGGCTTTCTTAAACCACGTATTGATCATCACGACCTCTGTGCTCAGTCAGATGACAATATTTCTTTTGAGGGACCCAATTGACAGAAGTGACTGATTTTATTTCTGATGAACCTCCAGCAATCTCCAGTAGAAGCAGAACTTTTATTTTTCTTCACTGTTTGTTTTGCTGTAGAAAATAACCATGCATTAACCGAATTCCTTTTAATTTCATGTGACATTCCAATCCGTGAGACGACAAACGTCTTTTCATGCAACTTTGACTGTGGAGATCTAATACAACTGCAGCAGTGTATAATTACTGCTGCATGCTGCAAATGTGAAACGGAGTCCCATGGTGTTGTTGATGACTTTTCATCTGAAATCACACTACTTTAGACCATTTTCAGGTCTCCACGGTATATTCCTCTCACACTTATCCATTCCTTCATTTCTGGCTTGTTAAGAGGAGGCTGTAATTAGGATGAATTAACTGATTTAAAAAAATAGGAAAAATGTACAAAATGCAAGTATATTTCTGGAACAGACAGTGTCATTCACAAACATTTCATATATATTCAATCCAAAACATGTTGGTGCTCTCTTAAATCATTTGATATATATTTATGTTTTGTTTTGTTTCGCTATTTCTTTCTTTCTTTCTTTCTTTCTTGCTTGCTTGCTTTCTTTCTTGCTTGCTTTCTTTCTTGCTTTCTTTCTTTCTTGCTTTCTTTCTTTCTTGCTTGCTTGCTTTCTTTCTTGCTTTCTTTCTTTCTTTCTTTCTTTCTTTCTTGCTTTCTTTCTTGCTTTCTTTCTTTCTTTCGTTCTTGCTTTCTTGCTTTCTTTCTTTCTTTCTTTCTTTCTTTCTTTCTTTCTTTCTTTCTTTCTTTCTTTCTTTCTTTCTTTCTTTCTTTCTTTCTTTCTTTCTTTCTTTCTTTCTTTCTTGCTTTCTTGCTTTCTTTCTTTCTTTCTTTCTTTCTTGCTTTCTTGCTTTCTTTCTTTCTTGCTTGCTTGCTTTCTTTCTTTCTTTCTTACAAAAAGGGTGCCCTGTCAAGAGATGGGCCAGATTTGTCTGATTAATAATCCTCATGGGCAAAAATTATTTTCATGTCAAAAAATGTTGTTTGTAATCCTCAAAACAGGTCTAAATAGGTGTCTCTGTAAAAATCTGCATGAAAGCATGACTGAAAGTGTTGATCTACATCAATAGCGTGCAACTGTTTTAGGACACAAATTTTGTTGCATTGCAACCAAAATGTTTTCATCATCACTGAAAACCCATTTTTAAAATCTAATAATCGTTCACTCTGGGTTCTTCATTAAGGCTGAACATGAAAATAGTCTCCTACGCCTATCTGCTGCATTAGCTTCTGACAGAAAATAGACGGTGGAAATATTTGAAAACGCTGACAGATTTACGTCACACTGTCACTTAACATTCATGGACTTGCCCATCTTTGGTCACAACGAGTAAGGGGGTTTTTGGTTTAGTGTCCAGGAAACAGCAGAGAACGTTTCAGCTAATAGAAACTAACCATTAGCATTAAAACTTTCACACACAGCAAAACTCCTCCTGACTTGTGTTATTCATGGAGATAAATATCCATGTTGCAGAGTAGAGTCAGTGGTAGAGTCGCGTTGCTGTCATCCAATCAGACGTGAGATGTCCAAATATCAGGAAATAAGACTTCAAAACCTGCCATCTGAAGCTCAGCTGTGAGTGTTTTTTGCCCCCTGAGTACGACTTGAAAGACATTCATTCCTGCCAGAGACCACTGCAAATGTTTTGATTTAAATGACTGTTCCACATCTTCAACCTATTTTTCAGTCATTCTGGTCACTTTTGTTAGTTCTCACTCTTTTGTTTATTTGAATACGACTGAAAAGGACAAACAAAATCTGTTCCTGCATTTTGAGATTCATTGAGAAAAAACAGGAAAAGTCTGAGTTCTTTAACATGAAATTTGGAGGAGAAAAAGTTATTTGTGTCAAAACTTGGAGCATTGAATGCAAGTCAGTCTTCGGCTTCCTATTCGTGAAAGTTTAGCTTTCAAGTTACATTTCTTTTCATTTGATTGCCATTATTAAAATAGTGCTGTTTGCCTCATGCCCATCGTCGTGGCTGCAGACCTTTTCTTTGCAAAGGGGATTATTTTCTAAATTCAGACTCATTGTAGAGTTTAAATAATCTCATGAATGCGTTTGCGCCCCAGTCAGACAGCGTTGAAGCTGCTGTATACTCTTTATGAGCTGATCTTGTAAGGTCTTTGTTGATTTGCTGAGCTTGTTGAGGTTGGTCTGTTTAACTGAAGCGGCCTTTACACTGCTCTAGCTTTACTTTAAACTTTACATTAACTGTACTCACTTGGCTTCTTTTCACTATCCACCTTCCATTGTAAATCCCCCACCCCCCACCCCCCCACCCCCCCCCACCCCACTCAGAAAGTGCTCTCGCTGTGACTTTATACTGACCTGTCATCCTGGTAATGAAACCTGCAGCGCAACAAGAGATCAGAGAGGCACTCGGCCTGAGAAAGCCCACTTTTTTGTGCTCCAGATTAATACCTGCAATCATTCACCTGGATGGGAGGTCGTAATATTCTCCTTTAGGGGAGTGGAGAGAAGGGGAGCCTAAAGGTCCCCTAGAGGAACACCCTGCAGGATCTCCAGCTCCATTAAAAACATTAAAGGTTCCTCTGTGACGTGTGGGATTCTGATGGAACGCTTAAATCAGGAAATGGGTCACAAGCAGACCTTCAATAATTAGATTTAAAAATTAATAACATTAATGGGCGAGGGAATTCCGTTGTATCCCTGATTTATTCATGCCACTTGACTGTCTGAACTGATAACAAATCAGCTGAAAAGTTTCATTTGTTATGCATTATTATGTTGCTCTGGAGAGAGGTGACCTGTGCATGCATTATCGTCAAATTACCTTTAGATTAACTTTAAACAGCTGTCTTCTGCTGGTTTGTTACGCTTCACTCTTTAATAATGTAGAATTTAAAGACCAAGTTCACTCGTTTTCTCAACACATTTGCAGTAGTCTCCAAATTAGTTCATCTGTGGGGAAAACAGCTCTGGTGCGCCTGTTTCAGGAAATGGAGCAGAGATGTGCAGAAGATGTCAGGATTTGGAGTCTGATTTCCTGAAATTCTGACATCTCACCTCTGATTGGCTAAAAGCAACGTGACTACCACAGACTCAGTCAGCTCTGCAACGTTGATGTTTTATCTCCACAAATAACACAAGCCTGATGGAGTTCTGCCATAGGGTGGAGTTTCTAATGCTAATGATTAGCTTCTACTAGCTGAGACGTGCTCTGCTAAATAAACAGCTTTGTCCTCGTCATGAGTAAGATGGGTGAGTTCGTGAATGCTAATTATCAGAGTGACATAGATCTGAGTGGCTTTTCTAATCTGAGAGCTTCTCTGTCTTTTTTCTATCAGCGGCTAATACAGGAAACAGAAGGTTATTTTCACATGTAGCCTGCATGTGTTTTGAGCTCAGTGACCAATCATATTTCAAAAATAACAAGTAAAACTGGTTGCTGAGTTTGGTTGGTCCTTAAATCTGCTTCAAAATAAGCGATTTACACAAAGTCCATTTGAACGTGTTCTATACATTTTTTTCTGCAACAGAGAGCAAAAAACATTTATGATTTTGGAGACATTCCCCATTTTTCTAACAGTTGAGTAGATCACCTCAAGTCTGATGGATGTAAATAAGCAACTCCATCCAGCCATCTTTAATGCAAATCTACTCAAACTAACGATTACAACATTCATCTCAACCTAAGTTCACTTATTAATGCATTACATCCATTTCTTTAATTCTTACAAAACCATTGTGGCGTTGCCAAGCAACCGGCCCAGACTCCAGGAAATCTCTGTTGGAAAGGCTGCTTCAGCAGGAACACAAAGAAGCATCTCCACTAAGATGATTAACTATTCCTTTTAAAGGAATGGGCATTGCGAATGACTTAAATGAAAATACACTAAAAGAAAAGGCATATTAAATCCATTCCCTTTGTTTGTGTTATCGCTGGCATCGATTTAATTAAATATTACTTCAAAATAGGTCTTAATGTGGAACTAAATGAAGATGTTATGGTGATGTTTCTTACTATAAGAATGTTTGCAGTAAACCAACCAAGCAAGACTTTATCTTGATGCACAGCATGATTTAAAACAAGCTGCAGAGTGGTTTATCCCTGACTGGTTTAAGGCAGAGGAACCTCTAAAACGTACTAGGTAGGGGCCGAGAGGACCAGTGTTGGACACAGCTGCATTAATTCCTTATGTGAAGGTTCTTCAAACAGTCTTGTTAAAGAGAAATTAAAAGGGTCAAATTATTGGTCTGTAGTTAGAAAATCTAACACAGTCTGCTGAACTCACTGAAGTTGGCTCAAAATCTTCTATCCGTCCATCCATTTTCATCCGCTTATCCAGAGTCGGGTTGCGGGGGCAGTAGACTAATGGGCTCGACACACGGGAGGCGACATCGCCTCTCCTCCATCCATTTTCAATGAGACATGGGCGACAAAGAGATAATTGCGGTTCTCTCTCCTAACAAGCAAAACGCGAAAAACGTGCGTGTGAAATTTTGCGCTCGTGCATGTGTCGTGCACAGGCAACCCAGTGACGCGATCCCAGAAAGTTGAAATATTTTCAACTTTTCATCGCTGTCGCTCGGACGAGGCCAACGTGTCCTGGGTCTACCTTTAGGCCTCCTCCCGGTTGAAAACCTCACCAGGGTGGCGTCCAGGAGGCATCCTGACCAGATGCCAGAGCCACCTCAACTGTCACTCAAACTGTCACTCAGCCACTCCAAACTTTCTAATGTTCTAAAATAACCTTTTGTCCCATCCTTTAGAACATTATCAGTCAATGCAAAATCACTTGGAAATCAGTTTCTTAGGTCTGTACTGTTTTTGAAAACATAAAAAATGTTCTTATGAAAAAAAAGATTATAGAGTCAGAGAAAAGCGTTGCCTGATGAGTCCACCCTGTTTCTTAAAAATAAAACATCAGGCTGACATTATGATAAAAAAGGGAAATTTCTTACTTAAAGCCAGCAAAACCGAGGTGTGATGGTAGTAACATGGTTTTGGGTTTAGGCAACGTGAACCCCTAAAACAAATACCAGCAAAAATACTAATCAAGAAATTCCTTCTATTATTTATGTTTTTGTTGTTTTATCTGATTGCATGCTCTAAGCTGGAATTGCACAGGGTCATTTAAAGCAGTCCTAGAATTTAGAACCACGTTTCCATTGTTGTTGTTAACAATAGACAGCTCAGGTGTCAAATTTACCAAAAGATCTGCGCTGTTTCTGACCTGCTTTCCTATGAAGATGAGTAATTTTGTAATGGCCACGGAGAAACAGTTCATGAGCTAAACTGGTTTAACACATCATGAGCTTAGAACGCCTTCTCCAGGTCAGGGACGAGGTCCTGACTTTAGTGCAGGAGTTTAGGCATCTCAGGGTTTTGTTCACGAGTGATGGACGGATGATTCAGGAGGTCGATCGGCGGATTGGGGCTGTGTCTGCAGTAACGCGGACATTGTACCGGTCTGTTGTCTCAATTTACGTTATCTAAGTTCAAACCCTCACCTGTAGTCACGAGCTTTGGGTAGTTACAGAAAGAATGAGATCACGGATACAAGCGGCCCTTAGAGATAGGGTGAGAAGGTCAGTCCCCCAGGAGGGTCTTGGAGTAGATCCGCTGCTCCTCCACATTAACAGGAGCCAGTTGAGGTGACTCAGGCATCTTGTTAGAATGCCTCCTGGATGCCTTCCTAGGGAGGTTTTCTGGGCACGTCCAACCAGGAGGACACCTAAAGAAAGACACAGGGCTTGCTGGAGGGACTGTCTCTTGGCTGGCCAGGGAAAGCCTTAGGATTGCCCCAGGGCAGCCGGCCCAAGTGGCTTGGGAGATGGAAGTCTGGGCTTCTCTGCTTAGGCTGTTGCCCCCGCAACCCGACCTAAGATAAGAGGAGGAAAATGGATGGACGGATAAACTTGAAGAACCACCCTTAAAATTTCATCTCAACTCATTTCAACATCAGTAATATATAAACGTTAGTCGCGGTAATAGCACGAGCTACTGCTAATGATAGTCAGAGCAACTGCTAACAGTCTTGTTGGATGACAGGAAAACAACAAAGGAGAATGTTTTGCATTGCAGGATATACAGGAAATATCCAGAATGTAAATGAAGGTCCAGTCCCAGCCTGAAGCCTGGTCCAACAGAGTAGCTACAACTGCACACTTCCTTGTCCACGCCACCTCTATCCTGGCCCACCGTAGGGTGCCTAAGTGTAAGCCTAAGGATTTGAGACTCGATAAACTGACATCTTACAAAACTCCTATTTGACTAATCCTGTGACAAATTATCTCCAAGTGTTTAAATAACTCAACGTCATGGCTTGAGACCTCCACAGAAATAAAATTAATGCAAAAAAGAGGTGAAACTGAAACCGTCTGGAATCAAGCTGATACTAAATGGCTTTAATGCCATGTGTGTTAAAACTGTGATTAGACTGTCGCCTTGCAGGAACAAAACGTGATGCATTTCCACGAAGAATACACATAATTTACCTATAAATCTTGACTAATGTGGTTGTGATGATGTTTGACTCGGAGCTTCCCTAATTAGAAAAATCCTTTATGTCAATATAACTGTGATAATGGGCGGCACTTATTTGACTTTGAGGAAATTAACTGTGATGTAATTTAGAGCAGTAGCTTTAGGCTAATAAGACAAAATCATGCAGAAGATAATATTTTCATCCTGATCACATGATGCATGCTGTTGGTGGTCTGCACTGCTCTAATTATCCAGGATGTTTTCAATTGTCATAGCTGTAAGAAGTGAGAAGTTCACAACTGTAAAACGTTGCTGTTCACACCTGTTCTGAGATCAACACAGATCTGCCTTCAGAAGCTCCTGTTGCTAGGAACAAGAACTCGGCACAAGCAGCAAATTTGAAAACTGTCCTCGAACGCCTCCTGCTTTCAGCGCCGGTTCCAGGAGGATTAAGCCGGGCCGTAACACTTCTCTTTCAGGGAGCTGACGTATGAGGCTTCAGCTGAGAGACAAAGAGCCTGAATTTGTTTGAAGAGTGCAGGTGAAGACCAGGAGACGCCGCTTTAAAAGGGCTCCCACTGGGACTGAAATCTCTTGAGCCACACCTGTCAGGGGAGAGCTCAGGTCCTCATGACACGGGCCTTCCACCTGTGCGCTGTCATTCCCGATCAGGTGTCCCGAGCTCAGCACGACGAGAGATTAGCTGCGTTGCACTTACGATTGTCGACTCATCCTGAGAGAAAAGCAAAATAATATTTTCTTAATTTGATCAGACCGGCTGTGACCTAGATTTTCCCTCCTTCGGAAGAGGAATTGATCCAACATTTCTTCTTATTTTCATTTTTTAATTAGCTTTAGCAACATCCAGATACTTTGACATTTAACCTTGAATCATTTCCTCCTCTGTGCATCAAACCGACATTTGGTCCATTTAGAAAAACCAACAACGCGTGTTCATGTTCTTGTTTGTTCTGTGATCAAACATAATTATGCTCTTCTCTAGAGGAAATCTCTCTTTGGGCTGATTTCTGGCATTGTTACTTGCATGTTCAACAAATTACACTCTGGAAAACTAAAAGAGGGAAGAAGTTCAGTTTATAGAAAGTCATCCACTGAGGTAGGAGTTGTTTTTAGCATTGAGCTCCTGTCTGTGTGTGGATGTACTTTTCACAGGAAACTCTGAGATTTCTTGTCTTTCATGGTTCGGAGCTGTGGCAAACATCTCATCTTAACTTGTTCAAATTTGAAATTGGCCAGGAAGAACTTTTAACTACTAGTCTTGATACGTGGAGTAGGCTTGGCGGGGTTTTTATCTATTAAAATCCTGATTATTCTTCATGATTACGTTGAGGAGCACTGCATTTATTTCTCCTCTTGAGCCGGAAACATTCTGGGAATGATGCAGCATAGCTCATTAGTAAAATGCATAACACTACACAGGGGACACAAAACTCCGTAATATGATCATTTAACCAAAGCTTATATTTGACCGGATATCACCAATAGGTTTTGTCTTGCAGGAACAACATTTTCATGGTTTTTTTTTATATCGTAAAGCCACGTCGTTCAGACCTTTTTCATGCAGTGCACAACATAAAATAAATACATTTGTAAAATTATAAAAATGAACAAATAAACTTGGAAATAATGAGCTAGTCTATTTGAGAGGCATAGGTAAATTGCTAAATTTGATGGGTAGATTTTTTTTATCTTGATCTGAAAATACAATTTTTGCAGTCTGCCTTGAGACACGTCTTTTAACTCTCTGGGTTAGATGTTATTGATCTTTTACGTGATTTTATTCTGTTTTTACATGTTGGCCTTAATTGTCATGGGTGATTTTATCAGTAAAAAGTTGTTACTGTGCAGCACTTTGGTGGCATGTCTCATGCCTGTAAAGGGCTCTATAAATAAAGATGCTGATGATGATGATGATGCTGCTGCTGCTGATGATGATGATGAGGAGGAGGATGAGCAGGATGGCACGTAATGATGTAGCATTTAGTTAAAATTTGAGTCTTAACTGAAAAGTGATAGTAAAAAACACAAGAATTTGTTGATTAGAGATTAATGCATACATTTGTTATAAAAATAGTTTACAGTTGTTTTTCCACAACCAGGCTAAAGGCCACTGGTCATGTTCTGCTGTAGCCACCACACTCCCCCTGAGCCTGAGATCAGTGTACTCAGTGGTCTCCTTCAAAAAGCAGCTGAAAACGTTGGTGTGACCTTCATCACCACCCTCTCCGTATCCCTTTTTACCAGTTCTGTTATTCCTGAGATCCACTGATGACCTCTTTCTTATTCATTTTTCTTTTTCCCTTTCCTCACATTTTTAATCACAATTTTTCCCATTTTTATGATACTTTTTAATCATTTTCATTTTTGTTCTTGTGAAGTGCCTTGTGATTTCTGTCTTCAGAGGCACTATATAAAAGACCATTTCTTCTTCGCTTTTATTTAGATAAACTTTAAAAATTGTTTGGGTTAAGCCGTGCGTCAGCATAATTACACTTAAAAATTCTGAATAAAGGTCACTAACCTGCATGTGTTCACATTGTCAAATGATGTTGCAAGCTGCACAAAGTCACTCTAAGGGCTGAAAATGGCCTGCAGGCACCACAAGCATCCCTTATGTAAAACTTGTAAGGCCCAGAGTTCACATTTTAAGGGGTGTAACATAGATCTGCATCAGTCAGGAAACCATAATCACCTGTTTTCACTCAACATGGACTTGTAGAAAACATGATCTGGACTCCTTTAGAATAAGATATTTATCAAATAAATATTTTAGCATTGCCCTGCGATGGACTGGCAATCTGTCCAGGGTGCACTAGCCCTTCTCCCCCGTGACCCTGCGAGGATAAGCGGGTAAAGAAAATGGATATTTTAGCAATGAATGATGATCAAATAGTGTGGCCATAAAAGCAAGGAAGAGCTTAAACATTGATCTCTATAAACATATTGCTGGACTCTGCATGACAGAACAATTAGCGGTCATAATTAACAATTATTTATTACGGTATGTTTTGCCCTCATTCTGCCATGTTTTATTTGCACTGCTTTTCAAAATACAACCACAAGACAAATGCAATTTTGATGCATCAAAGTTTAATTACATTTGATTTTTGTGCTTTGTGTTATTTTGGAAACTAAATACAACTGGGGTACAAATGTGATGCATTTTGCAGCTCTAATGTGAACCACCACAGAGGAATTACGCCTTTTTGCAGCACAAGTTTCACAGAAATCAGACTCAGACAGCAGAATGTTTTTTTTTTGGGGGGGGGGGGGGGGGTATTTTTTTTAGACATTTGACAAATAAAGCATGTAACCCTGCATCTTCTCATCTGCTGCTTTAACTTCTCCAACAGACAAACAGTCATTTTATTAAAGCGCCTCTTATGTTCAGACATCATATCATTCCTGGGGGCTTACCGAACGCCAGGAAATGGGAGCCAAACAAGCCTATTCCTCTCTGTCAGGCATTAAGCTGAATAGGAAACAGCATCATTTTCTCTTTCTGGAGGGAAGACGCACCGAGACAGACAAACTGTAGCTCTTTCTGTTTGCAGAACTCTGAATGAGGAGCAGCAGGAGTGGAAGCCATTGTTAACTAGTCTTGTTGCTGTTGAGTGAGAGTCAGGATGCAGCAAAAGCCGTAAGCCGTTTTAACTAAACACTCAGGAAAGCTTAAATTCCCCCTAAAGATTCAGCCGAGCACTGATTAAAAAATAATAATTAACAAAACCAGTTTGAGGCTATCGCTGTGAGATACTTTCACACAGGCAGACCTGACACGCTCATTTTTATTACTTAGGGGAAAATGACAATAAGGACCCTCTGCGTCTCTGAGTTAGAATCCATATTCATCTTAATTGGTGCCTGGCAGGTTGTACGGAATGGAGATGGATTTGAAGTCATTTACTGGAAGTTCTTGACAGGCGCAGTGGAAGAGAACGCCGAGCCCTGCGCTGGCACACGCGGCTCGAAAATCATCTGTCAAAATTTAGCATATCTGAGGAGAAGGCTGCCTGTCATCTCCGATGTACATCTAACCATGCACATGGGCATGTTTGATCAGGAGCTATGCTGCACCCCGGATGTAACGCACATTCATCAAGTTGATGTTTGGTTGACAAGACAAATAATTAAAAAAAACCTGGAAAGGCAACACCATTTTTATAATGAGAGGATTTTGAGCTAAACAGAGTCCCGAATAAGTTTAGTGAAATGATTTATTTCTGCACCGAATTCTGAAAGTAAATACTCATGACCTTTTTTTAAACTTTACCATGCAATGCCGCCTTTTTGTCCTCATTTAGCTTTGTCACGCTTGATGTGGTTAGTCGGTTTTGCTTTGCGAAACACTGCTGACAAGCACGGGGCTCAGCCAAGGAGATTATCAGTGGAAATCTTCACTCCAACTTCTTTATTTCCCCTCAAATCGATGTGGTGAACAGCAAGGCGTGATTGATAATGATATTGAGATTGATCGCCTAAATCCCTTCCCACAGTTCAAAGTCCCCACACAGAGTACATATACATGCAATTCAGTGCAGAGATAGAAGTTGGCAGGAGCTGCCAATAGATACGTGAAATAGGGCCAGACTGAAAAGGCCTATCGGTCCCTAAGGGGCTTAGCTGCAGGATTCTGAAGCTCTACACTGGCCGTGGTGGAGGGAGATAGTCGACATTGGTTTTAAATTACCCAAGATTGCCTTGTGGTTTCAGGCTGCTGGGTTGCCAGCAGACACGATGTTTGTTAAAACAACTGCAGACACCAAAGCAGATTGGGGCGAAGGGCAAACCTGTGATTTCCCTTCTCCGACAGAACAGGTTGGAATAATTGTAACTGCGGAATTGGCAGATAGGATAAGAAGGTCTTGAAGTAATGATATCTGACACTGGGATGGGAGAAGTGATGTAGCTATAGGGTCTGGTAGGGTACGCCAAGCCAGTGCAAACTACAGTCTATCATAGCAAAGTCACGTGGTTTTCCTGTGAAAAGTGGCATTTGAGTTTAAAAACAGAAGCAGAAGGACACGCCTGCAATGTTCTGTGTGAAAAGCAAAAAAGGGAACATTTGGGAGCTGCTGGGGGTCAGTGGGCTTATTTTTACACATTGCTCTGAATATTGGATGGAGAAGAAACATTTTTTTTTATTTTGTGCCTCTCAAGATAAAAACCACGAGGCACTTAATTAACTTGCTCTGGTTCTTAAAGACCATTATCCTGCATGTTTTAGTTGATCTCCTGCTCCTAAACACATGATTCAATGGCTGAATTCCCTCCACTTGTGTATCTTCACTGGTTCAGCGTCCACCAGAACCAGAAACCCGTTATGCCAGAGAAAACGAGATAGTGCTAAACACTAGTGGCCGTTTTCTAGGTCCAAATGTCTTTTGTTGTCTGTGACTTCAAACAGTGTTTTTCTCTTTGGAACTAGCTTGTTCTAAAGTTGAAGTGGTAGCAGCCGGCTGTTTCACCTTCTCTGATATTATTGAGCGGAGAAGCTCTCACACCATTATGTTCTGTTGCGTGTTGTGAGTGGAGGACCCGGAAAAATGTGGTGGTTCAGCAAGACCGACAACCGGATGGTCCAATAGGAGGAGTTTAAGTATCTCAGGGTTTTGTTCATGAGTGAGGGAAAGATGGATCGGGAGATCGATGGGTGGTGCTGCATTTGCAGTGATGCGGGAGTTGTACTGGTCTGTCGTGGTGAAGAGAGAGCTGAGCCGGAAGGTGAAACTCTCCAGGTCTCAGGTTGATTTGCGAAACCACAAGATTGCAGATACAAGCGGCCGATATTAGTTTTCTCTGCAGGGTGTCTGGGCTCTCCCTTGGAGATAGAGTGAGAAGCACGTCATCCGGGAGGGGCTCTACAACAAGAGGAGCCAGTTGAAGTGGCTCGGGCATAGGATGCCTCCCTGGTGAGGCTTCCCAGGCACGTCCAAATGGGAGGAGACCTAAAGGAAGACCCAGGACATGCTGGGGGGACTATGTCTCTCGGCTGGCCAGGAAATACCTTGGGATTCCCCCGGAGGAGCTGGTCCAGGTGGCTGGAGAGAGGGAAGTCTCTGCTTAGGCTGCAGCCTCTGTGATCTGACTCAGAGTAAGCAGAAGAGAATGGATGGATGAATACATTTTTCCCACTTTTATTGTTTTTTGACATTATGATGATGTTTGGAGTGACTTTCACCTAAAAGAGTGACATTAGATCTGTAATTGAACTCGCAGCATGAAAGCAAATATATACATCCAAGAGGGCAAATACCAGCCAAATCAGGATTTATTTAATGTTTATTTAATATTGATCACTTTACCTCCAAATATTGACAGTAAAGCTAGAATTGTAATAATTCTCAGCGTAAGCAATTGAAACAGTCGTAGAACTGATCAGAGCTTTAGACGTACAATATCCTTCATTCATCCATCAGCACCAAGTCTGCCTCCATGGTCACCCTCTCCTTTTATTGTTTGTTATTCCGAACAACGCTCACACAGCACACCGCTACAGTACAAAACTTCCACACACACACTCACTCACACACGCACTGCTTTTAAAGCTGAAAGTTTACTTTTGTTACAGGTGCAATAACAAAAGGCCTTTTAAGTCAGACTTGAAAATCTTTAGGAGAAATTGGCTCCAGCACCGAGGGGTTGAGATATTGATTCTGGCCTCTGGCTCGGTCGAGGAAAAGATGGCTAGATTTCCTTTGAAATGCGCTCCGCATGAGAATATAAAGACTATTGTGTGTTTTCACTCAGGAATAAATTGTTTTGTGACATATCTAGGGCCACCTTTTAAGCTTCAAGCAGCATGCTTCTGTTGAAAGGCGAGTGTTGACTGGGTGGAGCGCATTCCCCTGTTCTCCCAGACTGCCCACACCTCATAGAGGCATTTATTGAAAGTTAAATCTCCTTCTGAGAGTTGGCAGCTCCTCTTTGGAATATCTATTTCAGCAGCTGTTGAGTCTGATTATATGCGGGTTGTGCCACACACTGGCAGCGACACGCACCTCCCGCAGGGGGAAGAACTATTATGATGCTTGTGACTGATGCGTTCGTCTGCATGAATTTGTACAGTCAGAGATGCTTGTTTGTACTGCTGACACACCACATGTTGTCTGTGATGTGTTTTGTTTTTGATTTACTACACACCGGCAAAGTCGCACACACTTAAAATAAACTTCTTGTAACGCGCGGCATTTGCGGGAGCCTTGGGCTTTGATGTTCTTGGCGGAACAGTTGCATGGTAGGTCAATAGACAGATTCAGGCGTTATTGAAGAATTTTCCAACACAGAGGGATCAAAGTGGCTCCGACTGATTTATTGCTTGTTCACACCGTTAACCTGTCTTCCTAATAGCTGGTCTTCATCAATGAGTTTGAGGATTGGATTTATGCAGCGTGAATCACAAACCAAACTAAAAAACATGTGATTTTGTCTATTTTCACCACATGGATTGTCATTTGAAACAGAAAAAATCCTAAATAAATCGTTTTTCATGCATTTCTTTTTGAAACAAATCGATTACTGTTAACAGAGCAGGGTTCTTAGTGGTTTGTTTTAATTTGCTCACTGAGTCTCCTTCATTTTCCTGATCCATTATTGAAACATTTGTGACATTTTAAAAAAGAAATAACCTCTCAAAATTAAGCGTGAATCAGGCTCTGTTTGCATTGCATCTTGCATCTTTTTGAAGGTTTTTCCTGCACAATTCTCCCACCGACTTGGAATATGTTTTTCTTCCTGCCAGAGCCATTGATTTAAATATCAAACACTAATAAAAGCCACCTCTTTGGGTCTGTTTGAGCTTCACCACGCTGTTAGAGGGAGGCGGGCGGCACAGGGTACGGGATCTTGAAACCATCGAGGCAAAATATTGATGAAATGGAGCCAGTTCGTTGCGACTCTGCGGCCAAAGACTCGAGTTAATGTGCTTCAAGTTACACTTTGGCAGCACAAATAATGTTATTTATTTGGAGAGCAAGCAGTCTGAGCCACAAGTGAATGGTCTTTTTCAGCGTCACCTTCACAGTTTCCTCGTAAAGGTTGGCAGAACAGTTCGGGTAAATGTTTTTGGCTAACTTTCAGCTTTACATTTACTTAATGTTACACCCTTTACAGGCGGCACATTTCCCATACCGTGGGTATTATCACAAAACTTCCTTTCCAGGATGACGAACCAGCTCCCACTCTATTCTGTAGCGCCAATTAGCAGCTTTTTAAAAATGCTATTGAGTTTGGCATGGATGGTTTGGAAGTTGGAGTTGCTGCCTCACAGCCTCAAATGTGTTGAGATATTCAGCACCGGTCTGCATGTAAAAGTTGGATATGAAGATGAGTCTTTATTTATTCATGTTGTACTTTTCAAAATATGATAGAGAAAAAAGTTGTGGAAGCAAAAAAAAAAAAAAAAGCTGAGCATAACTTTGTGGTCTGAAATATGAAGCCACTGCAGGAACACAACTCTCTTGTCCAGATGGAGGGAAGTGTAACTGTATTGTGATGCTAAACTCAAATGCAGGAATGATCTAAAGGTGTGGAGGTTTTAATTAACAAGGGGTCGAGGTTATTTTGCAGCAAGGCTCATCAAACATCCAGTTTGTCTATCCTTGTGGTGGAAACGCCATTCTAGACGATGCATAAAGTTCAAATATCCATTTATTTAGCAAAATGAAACAATTCTGATTGCAAAGTTTGCACAGATGGACACTAACCTTAACCCTAACGCACATAAATAAAATAAAGTAAAATCTTTAAGGTATGGAACACTGAAAAAACATTTTAATGATTATTTCTGATTATAATCATTCTCTCTATGTTTTCATACAGGCTGAACATGAAAATAGTCTCCTACACCGTTCTCCTACATTAGCCTTTGATAGAAAATAGATGGTGGAACTCTAGGATTAGAAAACTCTGACAGATCTACATCACACTGTCTCTTAACATTCATGGACTCACCCATCTTGGCTCACAATGAGGGAGGCTGTTGTTGGTTTAGCGTCCAGGAAACAGCAGAGGATGTCTCGATTAGTAGAAGCTAACAGTTAGCATTATCAACTCCACCACATGCAGAACTCCTCCAGGCTTGAGTTATTTATGGAGATAAAACATCAGTGTTGCAGAGCAAAAGGAGCCAGTGGTAGGGTCGCATCGCTTTTAACCAATCAGAAGAGAGATGTCCAAATATCAGGAAATAAGACTTAATGCTGTTTTAGGTTCTTCTCCGATCTGGCTTTCTACTAGTTCCTGGTTCAGGTGCATCTCATTTCCTTTTATTATTTGCCCATCAGGTTAATGGAGTAGTTTATGTAGAATGCAAGGCTAACACCAACAAACACTAAACCAGAGGAGTATTGTTGATCGTTAAAACACTGTAATTAAAACAAGTCTCAAGGTTCCATGTTAAACCAAGTTAGCATGGTATCACAACTCGGTATTAAGATGTTTATAGTGCCATAAAGGGCCTAAAATAAAGATGTAACAATTAGGAAACACTTTTCATTATTTATTGAAATTCAGTAAAAACTTTGGAAAACTGGTTTTAAGCTGGTGGTGCAGTTGCTAAAACTGTCACCTCGCAACAAGGAGGTCGCCAGTTTGAATCCCGCCAGCAAAGCCTTTCTGCATGGAGTCAGCATGCATGTGTAGGTTTTCTCCAGGTGCTCCAGCTTCCTCCCATGGACCAAAAACATGCATGTCAGGTTAACTTGGGACTCTAAAGTTTCCCTAGTAAGTGTCTGGCTGGTTGTTTGTCTCTGTTACCTGAAAAAGTCACTAGAATTTTAAAAATCAACTTTCTAAAACAGAACAGAACTAATGTCATTATCTGTTTAATGTTATTGTGTAATTATACAATGTAACATTAAGTAAGTAATAAAATTGGCTCTCACCACCTGTAGATCCTCCACCAGAGGGCCGTAGTAGTGTGTAGGACAGGTTGTGGCAGGTTTTTGATGAAGACACTAATCGTAAGTCTTTGTTATCGTAACTCTTTAAGGCCATAAGTGGTTTAATGCACATTTTCAACAATGGCGTGGAAGAGGTTAATGTGTCCCTTCATTTTGAGCTTTGATTTTCAGCCTTTTATCACGATATGACACCAATACTCATCATGCTAATGTCCCGGATGCGTGCCAGCTCCACACTAATCCCTTCCCAACTATCACATCTTAATTATCAAACTGTAACCTCATCGGTGCTTAGCTGTGATGTTAAGTGTCGCCGTTTCCTGTTGCAAAACTATCAGAAAGTTGTCCACATGGATGTTACTGATCAGTCATCAGTAGAACTATTAAACCTTTCTCACAGACATTGTTCATCTGGCTTCGTTGCAGCCTGGATACGGCCCACTCGTCGGATTTTAACAATAGCTTTCTGGACAAGCTCTCAGCGATGTCACTTTTTTGTTACCTGCGATGCTTTACACACTTTTCTTTGTCCACCCCCTCAGAAAGATGGTGAAAGCAACAAATACATCATCATCAGTTGCCCCGTGGAGCTGGGTATTAATTATCCTGTGTTCTGCGCTCATTTGCACATGTACTGTAAATGTCACCGGAGAGATAAATAGGAAGACAAAAACACCAGCTTGTAGCCTTTATGCAGCAGAATGTCAGAGGGAGCTTGTAAGAGATGAGATATTGGTTTTGGCCAGGCGTCGACTCTGAGTCAAAGGACATTCCCAGAAGCAATCAAATCTGTATGTCGTCTCTGTTTTGAAGCTGACTAACTGCCTGCCAGCAAATGTTTTCGTGTCCTGGATTTGGATTCGTTTTTGGCAAGAAACGTAATAATGCAGCACTCATCTGTTATTAACAAATATAATTACAAATCTGAAGCAAGGCTGTGTTTTGTCCAAGTCACCTGCCTCGTCTGGAAACGACCTCCCGCCATCTCAAAGCCATCTTTATATTTCATGTTTTTGTATTCGGGACGAACGCCTTCCAGCCACATGCTGCTCTGACATTCCTCTTTTGTAGATTTATGAGTGGATTGAAAAGCACTTTGGGGCAAGGAGGGGAAAAAATCAACTTCCACATTCTTTGTGTGGCCTTTAAGGTGCGAGAAATAAAGGGGTATTTGTATTAATCGATCACACGCCAAGCTTGGTTGAAGTCTGGCTCTAATGGCTGCTTGCTGTCATTTTGCAAGCAGCTTGTAAAAAGGATTAGAGTGGCTCCATGGAGTAGGAGTGCATGAACAGCAAACTTCTGTGGCCGGCAAGGCAAAATAAATCAATTCATGCTCGTTGGTGGTGCAGTTTGGGAACATAATGTCTAACGATGATGGAGTTTGGACACTTCATACTTGTCATTGTAAAATTGGACTGCCTTGCCGCTAATGATGGTAATGTATGTTGTGCCTCGCCTGCTACAGTAATCCTTCATTCTGTCTCACTTAAATGCATCTCATTGTCTTGCATATTGCATCATGAATACTGCCAGGAAGGAAAAAAAAGGGAGAAGAATTTAATTTATATATGCATTCATTTGAGCAGCGAGTTAATGGTAAAAATGGAAATAATTTTCTCTTTTTTTTTCATTCTTTATTTGTCACAGGCGACTGTAGCTTTGAGAAACCGCTGGCAGCGTGTGGGTACAGCCAAGGCCGAGATGATGACCTTGACTGGGAGCAGGTCACCACCAGAGAGAAGACGTCATCAGAGCCATGGATGCCCTCAGGTAAAGAGGGTGACTCTAGCTGAGTTATGAAAGGCAGGATTCTCTGGTGACGATGAAAAATCAACACAATAAAGGAAATCTCTTTAAAATGTTTGAATCAGTGACAGAATAACATTTTGTAACTCTGACCACGAGCCTCCCATCGACATATAAATATTGGACAATGGGTTTCCAAAGGCTCCAATAATAAGTTTTTGTACTAAAATGGGAGGTGGCCACCACCGCCATTTTGACCGTATCACAGGTTCCGTCAAGCCCAGACAATTCCACAAAATGGAAGAGAGGTGGAGCTGAGGGTGGGGCTGTAAGGCTGGGATCAACTGACGACACCCGGTCGAACTAGCTACAAGCTAACCTGAAGCTAACCTAAAGCTAACACGGAGGTGGGAGCTAAGCTAACGGAAGTAGTAACCTAGCTACAACCGGAGTTAACTGTGCACAACACCAGAGCTTCTGAGTCAGAGATGAGCCAGGCTGACCGCTGGGTAAAACCGGGTGGACCACAGAGGTCTCCGAGAGCTCCACAAGCAGGCAGCCGCACAGCAGACAAGCGCCGCTGCGATCAGAGATGCGCAGAGCTGCCGCTGGGGAGAACCGGGTGGAAAGGTTTCCATCCCAGAGCTCCACAAGCCGGCAGCCCGCGCAGCAGACAGAAGCCGCGATCAGACAGAGATGCGTCGAGCTGCGGGGAGGGGAGAAGAGCTCCACAAGCCGATTGTCAGAACCCAGCTCCACCAACATGTTATATTTCAACCCATTTTCTAAAGTGCAGCATTATGTTAAATGCACTGGGTTTTACCCTATTACATTTAAATTTCATGGTTAAACAGTACATGTTAAAATCTAAGCTCAGCTCGGCAGTGACCTAAAATACATAAATATAATTTTACTTACCGAAAAAAATGAAGTGGAGACTCCTTGGATGCTCTATTAGTGCAATTAATGCCACAGCAAGTCATTTTGTCCAACAATTGCACAAATAATATCCAAAAAAGAACGCACAAACACTACAACTAATGGTCTAAGTTGAGAGACTGAAACTGACCGAACAGTTTCCAGGCGAGGCCGAGGCTCAGGCTGAGGCCTTTCCCCGGAGCTAGCTCTGCGGTCACGTGGGTCTGATGCTCATTAATTATACAGAATTTTAGGCTTTTAATACACTTAAACAGAAGAATGAGAAAAAAATTCACCCCCCTCAGAGTTGTCATGAGTGTAAACTAGATAATTTAAACCAAAAACATGTTTTGGAACTAGGCTGTAAACATGTTTATTTCTGCTGTGAAATTGGTATTTTTAACATGGGAGTCAATGAGGATTTGCTCGCTTCTGACACCAGCCCCCAGCGGATGAGGGTGGAACTGCAATTTATTTCACTTTCGCGTTTGCCTCAATTTTTCACCCGCATTGTGGGGGCTTGGAGCATCCTTAGCTCCCTAAAGAAAAGTGCATAGATTGTCTTTACTTTTGTCATCACAACAAAATGTAGCAACAACAAACAAAGAAAATAAATTTCATTTAAATTAGATCTGAACCACTTTTGTCATAATACAGCTTGAAGGAAATGCATGACAATTTAATCCCACTTAAATTAATTTAAAACCAGCTACGAACTGGTTAAAGGAATTTTATTTAAGTACCTTCAAGTTTGTAACAGATCCACAAAGAAACCACGACTAAATGGGTCTCACACAGCCTCATTCAGACTCTGCAAAAACACCTTGTAAAGGGTTTGATTCATACAGTACTTTTTATTATGTATTTGCTCTTTATATAAACTGTTTTACAGTGGGGCAAAAAAGTATTTAGTCAGCCACCGATTGTGCAAGTTCTCCCACTTAAAATGATGACAGAGGTCAGTAATTTTCATCATAGGTACACTTTAACTGTGAGAGACAGAATGTGAAAAAAATCCATGAATTCACATGGCAGGATTTTTAAAGAATTTATTTGTAAATCAGGGTGGAAAATAAGTCTTTGGTCAATAACAAAAATTCAACTCAATACTTTGTAACATAACCTTTGTTGGCAATAACAGAGGTCAAACGATTACTATAGGTCTTTACCAGGTTTGCACACACAGTAGCTGGTATTTTGGCCCATTCCTCCATGCAGATCTTCTCGAGAGCAGTGATGTTTTGGGGCTGTCGCCGAGGAACACGGACTTTCAACTCCCTCCACAGATTTTCTATGGGGTTGAGGTCTGGAGACTGGCTAGGCCACTCCAGGACTTTCAAATGCTTCTTATGGAGCCACTCCTTTGTTGCCCGGGCGGTGTGTTTGGGATCATTGTTGTGTTGGAAGACCCAGCCACGTTTCATCTTCAAAGCTCTCACTGATGGAAAGAGGTTTTGGCTCAGAATCTCACGACACATGGCCCCATTCATTCTGTCCTTAACACTTTTTCCAAAGTCAAGTTTTGACCTCTGCTCTTTTTACCATCCAAAAACAATATTACACTATATTAAATTGACACTGGTTGAGCTCTAGGACCAAGCAGAAAACAACCGTTTGTGTTGAAGCCTGTTTCCCATTAGAGCACACTGTAAAGATACCACCCATGCCCCCCCCCCCCCCCCACACACACACACTTCTAGAGATAAAATTACGTCCATGTTTGAAGGAGTCACTGCCTTGCTGAAGGACACTTAAAGAGCAAGTCATCCCAAATCAACCTTTTTTTGCTGATAAACTATAAATGAGAGTCTAATCGTGCTGTAGACACGCGTAGTCAATAATTTGGCACTTAAGTGCATCTTAGTTAAAATTTATATATTCTGCATGAAACTCAGTGTTGTGCCGTCTTCAGGTAAAAACGCTACACTGCATCTTGCTATTGGTTAAGAGGTGCACTATGACGTTAGCTGGTACATTATGATGTCACAATGTCATTGTGAGTCTCTGTGTGTGTATTTGTTAACAGCTCTGCCCTCTTGGCCTGCCATGCAACAGCATTTGTTGCACTTTTCAAACAGGAAGTGGGAGTGGAGTAGACTCTAGTAGGGGGTGACTTGCTCTTTAAGCATTTGGCAGCATGGAGATCAAATCCTCTTTAAGATCTTGCAGCCACTCAACCCTTGAGCTAATGTTGCTCCCAAATACTTCACCTGGCATTGTGTATAAATATAGTTGAGTATCATCTGCAAAAGAGTGAATTCTGATTTAAACTCCTCATGCAGGTGACTACAGCACAACTTGCAGACACTATTCTCTGGCTGTTAGTGTTGAATCAAATGATTTTCTTCATATTTGACTTGTTCAACTGCTTGTTAAAGGAGACAGATTGTGACTTTTTAATACACTAATTGTAAATAGGTCTATAGGTGTTTACAAAATGTGTTTAAGATTTTTTTCATGAAGGTCCTCTCATCTAAAGTGATTTCAGCAGTTTTATACCATTTTCAGTACCTTCCAGAATGAACCAATGCAGGGCTTTCACTTTAAGAAAACAAGCTGCTGCTGGTCACATCCACCCATCCCTCACACAAGCTGCTGTAGGCTGAGAAGCTCTGTTATCGGGGAGTAGTATAGAAGTAGTGTTGCTAGTTTAGCAACTTTGTTGCTATTTTGAATGAATTTTCAGTGCCTATTTTGGAAATTTAGCAATAATTCTGAGGACCTTAGCTACTTCCTGCAGAACTTTGTTGACATGCCCTGCAGATGAGCGAAAGACGCAGCTTACTCTACATTTGGACCGTCCAGATGCCTGGATAGGGAATGATCTGTGCATGCGGATGCAGCATGGCCACTATACACCAACTGACCAATCATAAATGTGTAGATATGGCTGGATTTCTGTGTGCAGCATTTATATAATTTAATTATTCTTTTATTGTCGGTAAGAAGGAAATTACCCTGGAATACTGCTGTAAAGTGTTGGTTCTTTCCAATCACCACTTGCAGATGTAATCTTTTTGATGAGAAATTCTTTTTCATCCATATTTACAATCTTTCGTTACTTAATTTATTTATTTATTTTTAGCTGAGCAGCCCCCATCATACCACAGAAACAGTTGCCTTAATTTGCATATCAGTGAAGAAAACAGTATGTAGGAATGTTGCAACCCGTTGTCTGACAAACAGTAGCTGGTTGTAAATACAGGCGAGATTAAAGCATCTGTTGAAGGTCAAACTGAGAACCATGTACAGTATAGAGGGGGAAATGCAATTTGAGAGACTTAGATTTGAAAATAGCTGCATTAGGAAAAAAAATCCTCCCCTAAAGCTTATTTCTAGGATCTTTGGTGAATTGTTAGGGGGCATGCTTGAAAGGATGTTTTGGGTTTCGTGACTATAGATGGCATCCTTAGCAGCAGCTGTTTGTATGAATGCAGTTTATGTTCAACACAACTGCTGAGCTAATGGCTAGACCAGAGGGTATCACTGCTGTCTTAGGCAGTTTTGCTAGCTTTTAGCAACCACTATTGTCCGAAGCGAGATCAAAACTTATCTCCTCGCTGTGCTTTCGTTGTTTTAACACCTTAATCTAACAACTGAAACGTTCCAAAGTGTCTAGAGGAGCGGTTTGTCACTAAATTAAACAAATCAGCTGTGTTCATGATCTAAAACATGCAGGAAATGTGCTGAAGTCAGACAGCAGTGCCAGATAGGTCACCAAATTTTTTTTTTCTAAGTCCCACCAGAGCATAGTGGAATATACTGGCCACAGGGGACGGGTGTAAAGGGTCATTTTAGCACAGACTGGCTCAAGAAACTGATTTTAAAATATGAAAAAGTTGCTAAGTTATCCCTTTAAAACAACTCCAGTTTCTCAAGTCATTACAAGTGCTGTTTTATAAATGTCTAAGTTTTTTATTGGGCATAAATATTGATAAGTCTTGACTTTTGGATACAACAAAAGCACAATAGATGCAGACTTAATACAATGACTGGTTTATTTAATAGAACACCAACAGAAACTTAATATCCTCAGTAAAATAAAAAATTTTCATTGCACAACAAACTTACAGTATTTTTCTTTGCAGAGAACCACATCTGCTCCCAGCGTTTGTCTCAAATGTTGAATAATAATAATAAAACCTCTCTAATTGAATTAGAAGACTTAAAAACTGATTAAAAATTAGCCACAGAAAGGTCATAGGGGAACCGAGACATTTGGCATCTATGCCGTTTGATTCACAAAAATATTACGTTTGTCACTAAGAGTACAACTGAGAAAACAACATAAATATGAAAATAGTTAAGAGAAATGTGAAAAGAGAGACTACAACCCCAGAGAGGCCGTCTCAGTCTGCTGATTCAGTTCTTCATGTCAGACGTTCTTCTGATCAGGCCATAAGTCCGATTGTAATCTGAGTATATAGTCTGCTATTAAGAGCTTTAGCATTAGATGCTAATGAGTATTGATTAAAGCTTACAAATGATGGTAATTCAGTACTATTTAATCTTGCAAGCATATTAAAGGCAAAACTATTATATAGTTATCCTCTCTGTCTTTAACTGACCTCCGTGGATGCGGAGTCGGTCCGCCGTGCATCAGACGAACGGACGTCACAGATCCACTTCGACTGAAGAGGTCTATCTGTCAGTCACATTGAAACTCATTAAAATGCTTTCCCTGCCTTTTTGAGTCTGTTGCACGCAGTTTGTCTCCTTAATGTTGCATTGATCGCTTTTCATTTGATTTGAAATGCAAAGATACCGCCGCCGCCGAGCAGGCAGCACCTTAGGAATCAGACTAATGGAATGATGTTTCAGGGTTTTTTTTCCATGTTAGAACAAAGGTAGCTTTGCAAACTAATGGATATTGTTTTCCCTCTCCTATCTGACACCTAATCTAACAAAGGCTGCATCACAGATAGATTGCATTGGACCCCCTCCACCCCTTCAAGTGACGGAGAGGGAATTAATTAGGAGGCCCTCACTCATTAAAAGCAGCCAGTGCACCAGACCTGTTTGTGTGTGTGTTCCTACATCAGGATGATGTGTGTTAAACCGCCCTGCAGAAATGACTTTCCACAGAGGAGGAAGTGTCCCTCTTTTTCCACCACGATTGATTAATGCCGTGACACACGGAGGCTAGGCAAAGGTTACTATAAAATCCGGAAAAGCCTTGACCTACAAATTAACACTGCTCACGCGGTCTAAATTTAACAGATCTAATTAAAATCCCATGTCTGGTTAAGAGGGGTCCCTGATTGTGCCTTCCTGTCTGAGTACACTTCATAGGCGTGTTTTGTACGTGTGCATCTTGAATTGTGCATAATTAGCAGGTTGCAGCTCTTTCTCCATTTCAATGTGCGAGCTCTCAACTCGCTGCGCGAGACTATAATCTCTCTTTGACCGCACTGAAAGGGATGTGAAATGTGGTGTACTTGACAGGTAAAATTGTTTTACTGATACTAGAGCAGGGGCTGATGGGTAAAAATGCATTTAGGTGAAAGCCACACTGCTGGAAAAGCTATCTCACCTCTGATTGCTGCCTTACTCTCAACTCACACTTATGAATCTTCACAAAATGACCTTATCATGCTTGCACAAAAGATTGTTATCCTACCTGGTGTGGCAGGATGGAAATGAAATTGATGTGGCAGCGCTCGGAACGGAGAACAGAAGACATTACTGCCTGAAGCACCTTCAAAACTGGTTCTAGACAGTATCTGTCTAAATAGAGGTGATTTAAATGACGCTCCTTGTTCTGCCCGAGTTCCCCAAGCAAATAAAATCCTTCCAGAGATCTAAACGTCCGCCTCTCATATAAACTCAAGCTTCAAGCTCCCTTTAGAAGCTTTAGAATGATTGTGCACTTGGTCTGAAGTTCAAGTTTATTTCCTCCCTCCAGTGCCAAAGTAGGAAGTGGAGTGCTTTAAGGCAGAACGTTGGGGGTGGTGTAATCTGTTTGACTGTTTCTGCTGTCAGAGATCTGCAATTTATGTCCAGCTTTTATGAAACACGGACCTTTCCCTTAAACTGCCAAACCATCTGTGGTGCCTTAATATTTATGTTTGATTTAAACATGCATTAACTATAGTTCTTTGCCATAAACCCAGTGTTTTTTTTACCTGATATCAAAGCAAAGCAGCTTTATTTGTACAGCACATTTCACACACAGAGGCAAATCAATGTGCTTTCTACAGTGAGAATAGCACGGACATTAAGATTACGTGGCAGCACAAATGAAATACATATATAAATTTCACATTTATGAGTCAGAAAAAAACAGCTACAGTGCAGAAGGTGCTGCATAAGAAACACTCATTCAAAGGCTGATGAACACATGAAGGTTTTCAATTTGGATGTAAATATTACTAGAGTTGGAGCACATTTGAGGTCATAAGGAAGCTGATTCCATCTGTGAGCAGCATAGTAGCTAAAAGCAGCTTCACCCTGTTTGGTTCTGACCCGAGGTTCTACCAGCTGACTGCTTTCTAAGGATCCTAGAGCCCTACTGGACGTACAGGAAGGAGATCCAACATGTATTCTGGCCCCATGCCACTGAGTGGTTTATAAACTAGAAGCAGCATTTTTTTAAATCAATTCTGTAGCTTACTGGTAACCATTGTAGAGACTTAAGAACAGGCTTTGCTCGGTTCTCTTGGTTCTTGTTAAGACTCTAGCAGCAGCATTCTGAGGCCTAGTCCACACGTAGCCGTTTAAAAAAAAACGTATATCTGCCCCTCCAAAAACTTGCATCCACACCACCTCGTTTTAAAAAGAAACTCTGTCCACACGTACCCGGATAAATACGTTGTTAAGGACATGCCAGACCTGTAGGCGGCAGTACTTCCCCCGTTCTTAACCTCGTCCTTCGTCTGTGGTCTTCCGCAAGGAGCAGTTGCTTGCAAAAACAAACAAGCAAAAAGCGCTTGGACAATTGATAAAGCGAGCGCAGCTCTGAGGGCATCCATGCTGTCGGCTAGTGTAAACACAGGTCGCACACGTGATGTCAGTATTTTTTTGTCGCGGAAAGTGACGTTGCGGACCTTAAAACTCCGGTTTTGTCTGTCCACACGCAGACACTCAAAACGGAGAAAACGCAGATCTTCACTTTGGCCGGAGTTTTTAAAAAGATCCGTTTTCGTGTGAAAAAACTCTGTTTTCGTGTGGATGACGGGCCAAAACGTAGACAAATATCTACGTTTTGGCAGATCCCCGGCTACGTGTGGACAGGGCCTGAATAAGCTGCAGTTGCTTCACAGCTTTTTTGGGAAGACCAGACAAGAGATCATTGCAGTAGTCCAGCCTGCTGGAGGTGAATGCTAGGAGTTTCTCCAGGTCCTGTCTGGACATGAGACCTCTGAGTCTTGCTGACTGATGAAGATGATAAAACGCTGATCAGTTACAGCCTTAATGGGACCAGTGAAGCTCAGGTCTGAATCAATTATCACACCAAGATTTCTAACCTGGGTCTTTGTTTTTGTTCCTCTGTGTTTTGCTTTTTCCATCGGTCATCAAATAAAAAAAAATGGATTTGTAGAATTTTGCTTCTTTTTTATTGCATGTCATAAAAAGTTAAAGACAGTTTCTCTTGAGCACTTGATGTTTTCTTTTTTTTTTTCATCAGAAGTCAACAACGTCCAAGTTAACAAACCGATGTATTGTCCGAAACGTGCACTCAAAAATCCGCATGACTGTGTGGCGAGTTTACAGAATTCAGTCATGCAAGATGTTAAACACCCAAGTGTGTCACTTAAGTCTTACACCTAAATGTAAATAAATCAGGAGTCAAATGAAACGCATGAAGGAAAACAAGTCTCCTGGTCACATGAAGTAGACACAGACACCGCCTGAAACTCTCGGCTGTTTGTGACAACGTGCTTACTGCCTAATTGCTACGTCTGGATGCAGAATTGCCTTGTTTTTGTCTCCCTATGCGCTGCTGATTGCATGCTTTGGCTCCCATTTAGGGTGGTTCAGCCCAGCTCTGAGGCTCTGCATGTCTGCTCGGGCACTTCCCAGTGCGCTTCTCTCCCGGGCCAATTCAACAAAAGCTAGGCAAAAGTGTCACTGTCTGTTATAAACAACAATCCATATCCTGGCCCTGACTAATCTCTGGAGAGTTGTGATAAAAGCTTCTTTTTGATCCTTTTAAATGCACCCCCTCTCCTCCCCCCATGTGGTGGAGTGCACTTGATCGGTAAGTTAGAATGGTTTTGAGGTTAGTGTGCTCCAGATGCTAATAAGAAGGAGGCTGTTTTTAGTGAGCCACAGCTGCAGCAGAAGCAGCTTCTTCTCTGATGGGGTCGTGGACGTTGCCAGCAGTTCGCTGCTGCTCCCTGCCACTCCCCTGGGACTCATTCTGGGGAATAATGGCAAGAAGAGGAGAAAGAAGGTCCTCTAACTGAGATTAATTAGTGTTTTTTTGTATTCTGCAAGGCACAATAGCAAATGCAGCTCCATCTAAATGACCTATTGTGTTGTTCTTAATGTTTGCTATAAATATGTTGCTGGAGAGAAAAAGGATGTGCTGCACCGGGTCTTTGTTTAGATAGCATGTCCTTGGCCGATGGCGACGCCTCCACAGTAACTGAACGAGGTTCTTCACTGGGTGATCTTCCATCCAGGTTCTTCCTTAACTATGTCTTCATCATGCACATGCAGACTGTTGCATGTGAAAAAGATTTTATCTCGTGAAGAAGACTTAATTTGACCCTTTCAGTCGAAACGTAATGAACTGACGAATCCTCCCGGCTGTCGCCTGCACATCAACTGTTGTTTATGGTGATGGATGTGCTGTTGAACTGAGCGACAAGAGGAATGGCTGCTTAAAACCTGAGAGGAGAAGACAATCGCAGACTGAAGGACATCAGAAATTCAATCAGAATTTAAATCATGTCAGCAAAACGCGGGGCTTGCTGTTTAGGAGGGAGGGGCTAATTGTTTTTCAGGTGTGTGTAGAAATTACACCGCGTGACTTTTGTCGGGTCGATGGGTTAAGGATAAAGCCATTAAATGATTAGTGCACAAAACAGAACAGCAAATTACAACATCTAACCTTTATTTGTTTCTTTATTTTTTTCAACGCACCGTGTTTGTGGGGTTAAGATTCTCCCTTGGCCCAAGCAAACAGGTTACCCATTATAGTAAACAAGATTAGGATGTGCTGCAGCAGTGGAGAACAGAGTATTAGCATATATTATCTATTCTTTATCATAAATGTGCGTGGTATGAACAATTAGGGCTAATGATAGGTGACTCATGTGAAGAAGCTGATTTTTAATGGCGTCACGCAGGTAAATGGTCTATTTTCTGACCCATTTATTACAGCAGAGCGCCGATAGAGCGTGCTGCATATTAAGATGACATATTAAGCCATTTGGGTATGCTGTTGATTGACGTGCAATAACAAAAGATGCTGCCAGGGAACATAATAAGGGTCCGTTGTTCCACCTGACTAAAGTGACGGGGCTTAAACGTGTTGGTGCATGATGGATGGTTGCGGGTGAATCTGTTTGACTCCGTGAAAAGCAACCTGCCAGGCCCCTTCACAATGGAGACTCCAAACTTATTCAGTGTTATTTCTACCCGACTCCTTTCATGTTGCAGAGGACACGGGGAAAGTTCTGGAAAATGGAGCGGAGGCCGTGGCCGCTCACGTTAACTGCCTAACCCCTCACAGCGAGAGCGTTTTTGATTGGTAGCAGACAGTGAGAATAGCCCTGTCTTCATTGACATTTCCAAAGCGGCCGGTACGCTTTTCCGCGGCGGTGACCTCTGTGAATTTTATTAGCAAATGAGACCTGGAGGGTTTGGGTTTAAAGAGCGCCCCTTCATCCTGATTTTCCCCACATAATGATTTTCCACAGAGTTCAGGACCTGAATGGGGGAGAAATAATGAGTGCTAGTCATTATTGCAAATTATATCCTCAGCTCAGACCATCACTCAACTCATAATTGATCTAAATACCTTCAACCTATAGACTTTGATGATGAGGATTAGACAGTAGTTGAATCATTTTAGACTGTATTCCCATTAATAGGACTTTTCTTTCTTTTTTTAGTGAAGAGCCTGTAATTAAGAGAGACATTAATTATTCACATATAAACCGACTGAACAACAGATTTTCTCACGTTTGTGCAAACCTGTTCCTTCAATTGCAAATTCATCAAGGACACTGCAACCTGTTTTAAATAAATCATCTTCGGCACAAAGGCATACCGCTGCAGCTGGAGGCTCAAGTAGGAAAGGATTTTTGTTTTCTTTCATGTTTCTGTTCTGATTTCACCACTTTGCCACAACAATGAGCTCAGGAGCTCTTTATTAAGAGAAAATGCTCATATCTGGCTATATGATCTATTTGCCTGATGTATTTTCCTTACCATAATACCATTCTGCTGTGGGATTTATTTGATTCCTTAAATGCATTTTTTTGTAAAGTTGAGCACTTTTAAAGGTGTTGGCCATACATTTGCAGTGGTCTCTGGTAGGAAGGAATGCCTTGCAAGTTGTACTTGTGGGCGTCTCTGGCTGTGGGGGACAGGGAGGCCGGGAGGGACAGGGCCCCCTCACCCCCGCCATGACTGTTGACCAGGGCGGACTGTTCTCAGTGCGCCCTGACCGCATCATGCCGCCTGGGCAGGGACTAGCTCATGTACAAGGGATGCAAGGGGTTAGCAGCAAAGTCTCCAAAATCAGCACGGAGGAGTTTTGAATGGAGTGGCAGATAACGGCAGGATTTGGAGTCTAATTTCCTGATATTTGGACATTTTGCCTCTTTGCTCTGCGACATGGATGCTTCATCTCCACAACCAACACAAGTCGGGAGGAGCTTCTGCCGTGTGGTGGAGTTTACTAATGCTAATGATTAGCTTCTGCTAGCTGAGACGTTCTCTGCTTTTTCCTTGTCGCTAAAACAATAATGGCCTTCCCCGTTGCGAGCCAAGATGGGCGAGTACAAAAAACAGCTTGATGTAGATCCGTCAGCCTTTTTCAAATCTGTCTTTTTCCTTTCAGAAGCTAATGAAGGAGACTATGTTCATGTTCAGCCTGTATGAAAAATCCAGAGTGACTGATTATGATAAAAAATATATAATGAAAAATATTAATTCAGAGTTCCATGCCCTTAAAGATAAAAACGACTTGTTTTGTAGTTACCGATAAAACGCCTCATTAGGATTTACCTCAGGTCTTTGTTCTCCATCTACTCCTTCACCCGCCCTGAACCACCTCCTGCCACAGAGATGTGCTGCTCTGAGAGTTCACAGCAGGAAATGAGGAAACCGGGACGTCGTCTCACCAGAATAGTTGAAATTCTCAAAAGCTCTTACTAATATCAGTTCTTAAAATATTTAAAACATTTTGCTAGAAATTAGCTGTTTTCATTAGCTTCTATTCTTACCAGAAGGAACTTTTTCCATCCATAAGGACAGACAGACGCCATGGCTGACTCATAACTGGTCTGCCAGCTGACTGAGCTGTCAGGGCAAAGGATTAACCTGATGGAAGCCTTTCCTTGGAATACATCCACTGTTGTCTCCCCGCGGCTCATGATACCATTAAACCACCGAGTCTGTTCTTGGTTTGCTTAACGTCTAGACCAACACAAGCATTTGTGGTTTACGATTTTATTTTAGCAGAATGCATTTGTGAGATTGCATGCAACCTCACGTTTCACTTCCAGAGCTGCGTCCTTGGCTTTATGGTTTGCCTCTTAGAGATAATATTCCATAAATACTTTTAGGAGCAGTTATTTGGAAAGTACGTCACGTGGTTAATTACACCAAAACTAACTATGAATATGCTGGACATTTTGAGCTGGACCTAAAATTAGAAGTTTGTTTTCATTATCAGACAAAGATGAATACCAAATGTACAAATAATTATTTTCTAAAGTCAAAGGTCAAAGGTCATCCTTCAGGATTTGGTGCAAGTGTTCCAGAACCTAAAGCAGCAGAGCAATGTAGCAATTAATACTTATTAATTATGACCAATAAGATGTGATATTCCATACAAATATGAAATATCAATCTGATTGATCTTTGAATGTTTAATCAGAGGATTCTATAGGGTTCTTCGCTTGTTCAGGGACCATAAACACACTTCGTATTATTTCAGACAGAGTCAGTAGGGGATACCGGGGATGGTTGTAACACGGGTCTGTTGTAACACTTCCAATATCTCCAATCAGGAACCATTTACAAACCAGTTGATTCACTCTGCACATGCTCAATGCGGTTTTTATGCCTCATGGGGAAAAAGAGTGACCTGCAGCACACACAACAAAATTTAGGAGCAGAAATGACATGTTGATGCCAAAAAGTAACTGTTTAAAACCTTTTAGTTTTTGTTTTAGCACTGCCTGCTTTGTAGTTAAATCCATTAAACTACAAAGTCATGTTTATTGTGTGTTTATGGAGATATATTCTATGCTAGTTGTTAGTGCTAATGCTTTATCTGTTAGCTGTAATGTAAGCTAGTTGATCACTACAGAGTTCTGGGTTAGTTGTAACAACAGGAGTCGGGGTAAGTTGTAACATTTTCTTGGTTGTTACAATTGACCCAAACTTAAAAATTTCTTTTATTTTCATGTTTTATTTGAATTTCAGCATGCCCGGAAATTGGAAAAGGAAGACTGACCGATGGGTGCCTCTCTGCATTCTGGAGAAAGCATCCAATGATGTTAAAATTCAGGGAAAGTGTATCAGATCAGTGGCAAAAATGTTTGGTATTTGCCACGTCACACTTTACAGATTTTGTCGGGCCAAGAACAAATTAGAAGAGCAAGGATCAAGACAGCTTCCATGAGTAGGATACTACAGTAGATAAAAGGCCCTCAGTGACGAACAGAAGAAAATGCTGACAGATTATTTGATGAGGGCTGCTGATGCTTTTTATGAACATTGTCCACTAAGGATATGTTAGGATAAAGGTAGCATTTTATATTGGCAGCAATATAAGATTGATCTAGGTAGGAATACTGAGGTTTTTTTTGTTGTGATTTTAATTTACAGGTCAGAGAACTTGCATATCAACTTGCTGTGAAATATGAGTGCAAACACCCAAAATCATGGAACGAATCTTCCAAAGCTGGAGCAGATTGGTTTTCAGCCTATTTATAGAGTTTATCGGAAAAAAAAAGTTGATTTGGGGGTGACTTGCTCTTTAAGTGAAGAATAAAATATGCTTTGACTGTCAAGCTATTGTGATAATCCTTTTTTATATTGTTACTTCTCACCCCAGGTTATGTTACAACTGACCCAGACTATGGGGTGAGTTGTAACATTTTACTCCTTGTGTTTCAGACAAAGCCACATGATTTCTGTTTGCTCTGCAGAAACAACAGCTACACCATTTAATAACTGACACATGTAGCTAGTTTGTGTCACATTTTGAATTTTCAAACTTAAAGGAGTTCCAAGCTACAGATAGAAATGCCAAAACTGTTACAACCATCCCCGGTCTTCCTAGTTTATAAAATTAATTTAATTATTTTTCCTAACTTAATGATACCTGACAAGATATGAATAATGAGAGGTGGTGTGGATATATCGTATTGCCAGAATTTCACCAATACACATCCCTAACCTATTTACCGGTAATGGGTTTTTGTGTTATTTTTTTAAACAGAGCAAGATGTGTTGCTTTTTGAGGTCAGACAGGTTCTGTTGAACAGATTTTGTAATTCTACTGGTCTGGGTGTCACTCGTGGAACTGAACTCAGCATTTGAATTCTTCTGATTAATCACAGTTAGTTCATGCAACAACTTTTTCACATAGGGCAGTTTAGTTTGAGTTGCTTTTTTCCATTACTAAGGAAAATATTCATTTAAAAATTACATTTTGTGTTACCTCAGGTGAACTTTGTCTGATATTAACATTTCATTTGCTGTTTTTTAAACAAGCTAACAAGCAACTCACAAAAACCTTATAACAGCACTGTATCTAGACCATTATGATGCATTTCCTGAATCCAGCTGCCAACAGGACTTCTTTAGGAATGTTGTCTAAAATATTTTCAGCAGAATCAAAGATGTACATTTTTAGCAAGGTGGCAATCATTTGCAATTAACAGTGAATGTATGTAGAGCCAGGAGTGCTGTGTGTGTGTGTGTGTGTGTGTGTGTGTGTGTGTGTGTGTGTGTGTGTGTGTGTGTGTGTGTGTGTGTGTGTGTGTGTGTGTGTGTGTGTGTGTGTGTGTATGTGTATGTGTATGTGTATGTGTATGTGTGTGTGTGTGTGTGTGTGTGTGTGTGTGTGTGTGTGTGTGTGTGTGTGTGTGTGTGTGTGTTGGTGGGGTGTTACTTCATCCTCCACTCATTCATTTTTCAAACCAACTTCCCTTGCTCTCCACATTCAGCCATCATTGTAATGAAAGGTGAAGGTGGCCTACACTGGTATAATAATAAATCTGCTCATCTGAATACCTTAGACGATAGCCAAGCCCTGGCCTTTAAGGAGCTGCAGAGACGAGCTTGGCGAACGCCAAGAGCTTTCTATTTTTAATTGGTCTCGAGCTCGCCATTGTTACGGTGCAAGGGATGGTGGGGGTGGTGGGGGGGAAGGAAACACCCTTGTGCATCTCTAGCACATTAGTGCAGCACTAACACTTGGTCATTATAATTTGCTCTTAGTCACAATGGTTAATTAGCTCGTCATGGTGCAGCAGGTCTCATGCAGGATATGGTCATTAGTCTGGGAAAGCATAAAAACAAACAATCTATATGTTCCTGTCATGTCTCTCACTATTAGACTGTGACGGGGGCGTTCTGTCACTCGTAGTTCTGTTTCGTTTTATGGATGTCAGGGATGAGGAAAGAAGTTTCCCTCTTTGTTGCGTTTGGGTTCACTGGCTCAAATCAAGACAATTTGTTGGGATCAAATTCGCTGACAGGAATTTGCATCCTCAGCGTTGCAGCCCAAACTTCCAGGATGCAAAATAAGATGTTTTCCATTCATATTAGTAGTTTTATGAAGTTATTTCATATTGATGGTTTCTGCATGAAGTGTTTGCTTCTTACACATTGCACCTTTTGTTTTCTTATTATTTCATATTAATACTAAAAGAGTACAAATGCGGCTTGAGGGATCTGATTTTTTTCCGTATCTAATTGTCTACAAAAAGCCGCGTAGTGTATAAATCTTATAAGCAACACTGTCATAAAGTGACTGTTGAAATTAATTTTAAACAGCCTGTTCCTCTTTGAGGAAAGCAGTTTTGCCAGCATCTTTGTCTTTGTAACACGAGCTACAGCTGAACAATTCATCAAGTGATTATTAGTGCTGGTTCGCATCACATCAAGGGCCGCTGATGCCTCAAAGGGAAAAACAACAAAAAATGCTCTGAGTAGTTGTGCAGATGGCTGAGTGTTATTAAAGAGACCTCAGAGCCCTTGTAGAGAGGTACCTGATTAAAGTTTGTTTGAATACGAGTCTCAGAGTCAACTCATCCGCTGCACTTCTTCGTGTTCGTTGCACAACTTGATGCTTCACTTCAGAAATAATTAACCTCAACATGCAGATGCAACAGAACGGAACAAAACATAAAAACCTTGGACAACATCAATGTGGTGTCCACTGTAATTAATCAAAACAAAGTGATTATGCCATGTAGAAAAGCTTGTATATGTATCATAAAATCCTCATAAACATCAATGGCATGTTGGAACATTTTCAAAGTGCATTTGATGACCTTATAGTCGGCAAAAAAACACATATATTTACATAAACTTCATGAAATAGAGGCATATTACTGCATTCAAACAAAATGTTTAGTGTAAGCTGAAAGACATTTAGAAAAAAATACTTCAAACAAACTTGTTTTTTAAAATTTTTCCCCCTAGTTGAATTGAATCTGTTCTTATAATGGCCGGTCAAGTCTAAATCTCTTCTAAGATCCGGAGCTCCACAAGGATGCATACTCTCACCGCAACTCATCTTCCTCTTCATCAAAGACTCGTTTTATTAAAATCAGCTGTCAAACTTCTGAAATATGCAAATGACACAAAATATTGACAAGTTAGCTTGTTAATAGGAAATAAAATTGTGCTTTAACCAGTAGCAGCTCAGGACATTGGACCAGTACAAAATGACTTTTCTGTGGCGATTGAAGATGCGTGACTGACCGCTTGAGCTCTCAGTATATTCCTACACTGACTGAACATTCATAACAGTCTGGTTTGGAGTAACAAAAAGTCAAGACAGAATAAAAATCTGATGTACATCTCTGATTCATGCCAGAGTTTTGCACTGAGATAATCTAATATCCATCCATCCATCCATTTTCATCTGCTTATCCGGAGTCGGGTCGCGGGGGCAGTAGCCTAAGGCGAGAGGCCCAGACTTCCCTCTCCCCAGCCACTTGGGTTAGCTCCTCCCAGGGAATCCAAAGGCGTTCCCTGGCCAGGTGAGAGACATAGTCCCTCCACCATGTCCTGGGTCTACCTTTAGGTCTCCTCCCGGTTGGACGTGCCCGCAAAACCACCAGGGAGACGTCCAGGAGGCATCCTGACCAGATGCCCGAGCCACCTCAACTGGCTCCTCTTGATGTGGAGGAGCAGCGGGTCTACTCCGAGCCCCTCCAGAATGACCGAGCCTCTCACCCTATCTCCAAGGGAGAGCCCAGCCACTGTGCAGAGAAAAACTAATTTCGGACGCCTGTATCTGCAATCTCGTTCTTTCGGTCACTACCCAAAGCTCATGACCATAGGTGAGGGTAGGAACGTAGATCAACCGGTAAATCGAGAGCTTCGCCTTCTGACTCAGCTCTATCTTCACCACGAAAGACCAGTACAACGCCCGCATCACTGCAGATGCAGCACCAATCCGCCTATCGATCTCACGCTCCAGTTTTCCCTCACTCGTGAACAAGACCCCGAGATACTTAAACTCCTCCATTTCTGAAAGCGTTCTCCACGGACTGAAAACCAAAGGGGACAGGGCCTTTCAGACTGTTGCACCCAGACTTTGGAACAGTCTACCTTCAAATATCCATCTCTCTAACACTGTAGAGATCTTTAAAAATCATCTAAAAACTCACCTTTTCATCCAGGCGTTCCCTCCCTAAATGTTTCAAAAAGATGGCTTTGTTTGGGTTCACACCTTCACTTTGTTTATACTCATGATTTTATTTTCTACGTTTATCACTGCTGTTGTTTTTTCTGATGTTTGTATTGGTTAGAAGTATTTGCCCTGATCTTTATCATGTTGTACAGCGCTTTGTGATTTATATCTGTGAAAGGTGCTCTATAAATAAACTTTTACTTACTTACTAACTTACTTACTTACTTACTTGGGGCAGGACCTCATCCCTGACCCGGAGAAGGCATTCTACTCTTTTCCGAATCAAGACCATGGTCTCAGATTTAGAGGAGCTGATTCTCATCACAGCTGCTTCACACTTGGCTGCGAACCACTCCAGCCAAAGCTGAAGATCATGTTCTGATGAAGCCAACAGGACCACATCATCTGCAAAAAGCAGAGATCCGATCCTCAGGCCACCAAAACGGATCCCCTCCACACCTTGACTGTGCCTAGAAATCCTGTCTATAAAGGTTATGAACAGAATCGGTGACAAAGGGCAGCCTTGGCGGAGTCCAACTCTCACTGGGAATGAGTCCGACTTACTGCCGGGAATGTGGGCCAAGATCTGGCACCGGTCATACAGGGAACTAACAGCCTGTACCAGAGGGCCTGGTACCCCATACTCCCAGAGTACCCCCCACAGGGCCCCCGCAGGACGCGGAGAAACACCTTCTCCAAATCCACAAAACACATGTAGACTGATTAGGCAAATTCCCACGCACCCTCCAGGATCTTCCTAAGGGTATAGAGCTAGTCCAGTGTTCCACGGCCAGGACGAAAACCAAATTGCTCCTCCTGAATCCGAGGTTCAACAATCCGATGGACTCTCCTCTCCAGATCCCCTGAATAGACCTTACCAGGAAGGCTCAGGAGTGTGATCCCCCTTTAGTTGGAACACACCCTGCGGTCCCCCTTTTTTAATGTCCACACGATATTGCAGAGCTGCGTCAGTCAACACAGCCCCACAACATCCAGAGCCTTAAGGAACTCCAGGCGGATCTCATCCACACTTGGAGCCTTGCCACAGAGGAGCTGTTTAACCACCTCAGTGACCTCAGCACCAGAGATTTGAGAGGCCAACCCAAAGTCCCCAGACTCTGCTTCCTCACTGGAAGACGAGTCGGTGGGATTGAGGAGGTCTTCGAAGTATTCTGCCCACCGATCCACAACGTCCTGAGTAGAGGTCAGCAGCACACTGTCCCCATTATAGATAGTGTTGGTAGCGCACTGCTTTTCCCCCCTGAGGCACCGGATGGTGGACCAGAATCTCCTCGAAGCAGTATGGAAGTCTTAGCGAACTCCTCCCATGCCCGGGTTTTTGCCTTGGCGACCACCCTAGCCACTTTCTGCTTGGACTGCTGGTACCCATCAGCTGCCTCTGGAGTCCCACTGACCAAATAGACCTGATGGGACTCTTTTTTTCAGCTTGACAGCATCCCTAACCGCTGGTGCCCACCAGCGAGTTTGGGGGTTGCCACCACGACAGGCACGACGATCTTGTGACCACAGCTCCGGTCGGCCGCCTCAACAATGGAGGCACGGAACAGGGTCCTTTCAGACTCAATGTCCCCCGCCTCCGCCGGAACTTTTTGGAAGTTCTGTCGGAGGTGGGAATTGAAGCTCCTTCTGAACAGGAGACTCTGCCAGACATTCTCAGCAGACTCTCGCGATACGTTTGGGCCTGCCTGGTCTGACCGGCATCCTCCCCACAATCTGAGCCAACTCACCACCAGGTAGCGGTCAGTTGACAGTTTCTCCCCTCTCTTCACCTGAGTGTCCAAGACATGCGGTCACAGGTCAGATGAAACAACAACAAAGTCGATCATTGAGCTGTGGCCTAAGGTATCCTGGTGCCAAGAGCACATATGGACACCTTTATGTCTGAACATGGTGTTCATTATGGACAAACCATGACTGGCACAGAAGTCCAATAGCAAAACACCACTTGAATTCAGATCGGGGGGCCGTTCCTCCCAACCACACCTCTCCAGGTCTCACTGCCGTTGCCCACATGAGCATTAAAGTCCCCCAGCAGAACGAGGGAGTCACCGGAAGGAGCGCTTTCCAGCACCCCCTCCAAGGTCTCCAAAAAGGGTGGGTAGTCTGAACTGTAGTTTGGTGCATAAGCACAGACCACAGTCAGAACCTGTCCCCCCACACGTAGGCAGGGGGAGGCTACCTTCTCATTCACTGGGGTAAACCCCAACGTACAGGCACCAAGATGGGGGGCAACTAGTATGCCCAACCCTGCTTGGCGCCTCTCAGTGGGAGCAATTCCAGAGTGGTAGAAAGTCCAACCCCTCTCAAGAAAACTGGTTCCAGAGCCAGAGCCATGCACTGAGGTGAGTCCGACTATATCTAGTCGGAACCTCTCAACCTCACACACCAACTCAGGCTCCTTCCCCACCAGAGAGGTGACATTCCATGTGCCAAGAGCCAGCTTCTGTAGCTGAGGATCGGACCACCAAGGTCCCCGCCCTCGACTACCAGCCGTCACACACGGCACCCGACCCCTTTGGCCCCTCCCACGAGTGGTGAGCGCATGGGAAGGGGGACCCACGTTTCCTCTTCGGGCTGTGCCCAGCCGGGCTCCATGGGTAAAAGCCAGGCCACCAGGCACTCGCCAACGTGCCCCATCTCCAGACCCGGCTCAGAGGGGGGCCCCGGTGACCCACGTCCGGGTGAGGCAACACGGTTTCCATTTATATAATTCATCAGAAGAGATCTTCGGGCTGCTCTTTGTCTGATCCCTCACCTAGGACCTGTTTGTCATGGGTGACCCTGCCAGAGGCAGAAAGCCCTAGACAACTTAGCTAACTTAGCTCCTAGGATCATTGAGACACAAACCCCTCCACCACGGTAAGGTGGCAGCCCAGGGAGAGGATAATCTAATATTGAGAAATAAAAAGTTCTGGTCATTTTGGTTAAAACAGTAACGTTTCCTTTTACAATCCCCTAATTACTAAGTATGTACATGGTAATTACATTGTGTATTATTGTTTCTGAGTTCTTAAATAGTTATTACCATGTAACTCAGGTTCAAATCTAGTTTTTTCCTCTAATTAATCATTTCCAGTAAATACTGCTTTACACAATAATTACACTTTATTACAGTTATACACTTTAATTACACAATAATGCACTTTAACTTACTATATGATTACCATGTAAGTACTTAGTAATTAGGGGACTATAAAAGGAAGCATTACGGTTAAAACCATCCCTTTATGCGCACATCCTCCTGCAGTGTTGCAATTTCATCTGTCACCAGTAGGAGTATGTGTTGTAAATAACTCTCAGTAACAACCACACAAACATATCTGTATAATGTGTTTATATGTAACCATTTTTGTGTTTTATAGTGTCAGTTGTCTGTGGCAGCCATCTTGGATCTGGTGGACTGCAAAATGGTTTCAGTTGTACCTGAATGCCCATTGGTTGTTTTCTTAGAGTTTGTTAAAAATCCATCACATGGTTTGTGAGATGTTCTGCTTACACAGAAAAAAACGATGCACACCCACCTCCGGGCAATTATCAAAACAACTGACTAAATTATTGTTGTGCATCAACTCTCTGTCTAATTCTCGGTTCACACTGTACCTTTTGCAGCCATCGTAGACAAGTCCTTTGTTGTGAACAGAGTTGTGAAGAATATCAGTGAAATTGAATGTGATTTGCATTTCTGTGGCCATCAAGTGTTACCAGCCCGCCGGCAGCCTAGTGAGCACACTCATGACCAAATCCTGTCTCTGAAAAGTCTTCAACCAGGGTCAAAATTCAAATGTACAAAAAACTTTCAACAAGAATACAGTGTGAGAGTAGCGGTATCAACATTGCCAACAATGGCAGTTGCACGCAAATACGTGTGGATGCACTCCTTTTTGGAGTTTTGTTTGAAGTAATAAAAAGAAGTGTTAACGCCAGCTCTTTTTCCTTTTCGTCGTTATTGTCTTGAAGTGAAATGAACTGAATTGAAAGCCATTATGTTTATGAAATTAAAGGGGTTGCAGCTCCATTAAATTACATAACACAAAATGTGCATCAAAAGTCTCCATAAGGTGCATAAAAGTATTAGAAACAAAACACCAAAAGTCTTGGGATCTGTTAGTGTATATTTTTCAACGACGTGTGCTTGTGATGGCATTTCCTTCAAGATGGAGATATGCAGTTGACTCACTGAAGTCTTGGGTCGTGTAGCAGGCCACGTCTCAAGCCTGCTCAGTGGGATATGAAGTAGCTGCCCATGCTTGACTTTTACATTTTGAGAGGCAAGAAGTCAAAAGCCCTTCCATCCTGGACAGACGGTCTTAAATAAAGTCCAGAAGTGTGCAAAGAAGCTGCAATTATCTTTAAATTATCTTTTTGTTGCTTTTTGTCCAATTTAACTTTTTTTAGACCGATCTAAGCTTTTTCATATCAACTCAGGATCTACCAAACATCTGATATGTCTTATTGGTGTCTCACAGTGCTGATGATTTCTGTAACAGCGGAACCTTTCCCTCCATTCCCTGAGATCCTCTTGGTGACCCAAAAGCTGCACGGATCATTTAAAAAGACAAGTGTCTGGAACTGACAAACAAAGCCGATCAGGTCGACTCTGTGTCATCTCAACTCGCTGCTCCTCCTCCTCCTCCTCCTCCTCTGCTCCCTCTCCTCTTGTTTCATTGTGTAAACATGACAGAATCCCCACTCATTATCTGAAGCTCCAGACAGATGGAATTGGTGAGCGTTACTAGAGCAGCACAACAAGACAAGTGGGCAAGCTCGAGTCACTGATGGAACAAATAGGGTTGTTTGAGAGGCTGTTTGGTTGACACTCTGCATTCAAGGCTGCTGCTGGTTCAGTTGACTTTATTCGTTTGGTTTAAGGCAAAAATCTGAGCACAGGAGCACATATTTAACAACACAACAGAGATTTAGCTCTGCCTTGCGTGCAGCAGCGCAAGCGTCTTGCTTACAGGTTGTTTGTCTCACCTCTCTGTGCCCTTCTTTCTTTAGCACACAACTAAAATAATATATCTGAACGTATGAGTCTCCTGTGGCTGTGTCTCAAATGCTGGTGCCATCTCATTACCAGGCTGAGCTAAATAAGATGATGACAAATAGAATGTGTTCTGCATCCTCTTGAAGGTTTGCCAGTATAATAATTCTCACTTGTGTTTTATTGGAGAGCGAGGGTAGAGAATTAGATTAACCTTTAATATTGAACCTAAATGATGAAATCTAAATGGGGCTTTCTTGGCAAATAGATTTTAGCTTATTGATTTTATCTTTTTTTCCCCTCCCCCTGTCATTTAAGGGAAAACGCTCTTTTCAAAAATCCACTATTTTCAATGATTAGCCTTTCAAATGTACTGTACGTCTTTGTGTTTGATAAATGATAACGATGAGAGAGCTTTAATCAGAGCAGATAATAAGATCTTCTCATCAAAGGTCACAAGCTGAAATTATGATTTGTAATAAGGAAGCTCTCAGAAGAAGCGTTTATTACCCTCTCAATGCTTTTGCAAGATTGTTCTCTTTGTTTACAGTTTCTCCCAAATATCTGAATGGTTGTCTTATGACTTTTGTAACGATAGCCAATAAAACACAAGTCATAAGAAGAGCACGTGTATCCATCACAGCTGACTCATTTAATGACAGCTTTGTGATGTGATAGAGCAGGAAAAGCACACACAATGGGTGCTGCAAAAATACAGGCATCCTTGTTAATCCTCATGATTTTCTTGTGTAAATCGTTGGTTGTTAAGATAAAAACATTTCAGTTAAATATATCATGTAGGAGACACAAACAGTGATATTTGAGAAGTTAAACAAAGTTTATAGGATTTACAGAAAGTGTGCAATAATTGTTTAAAGTGAGGGTCAAGGCCTGGGTGGAGACTCATTTCATCCACACTTCCTGTTAGGAAAACGCTTCTGAAAGAGGCATCTTCTGGTGGACTGTAAGAGCGGCACTGAGGCAGTGGGAGACCGCACCCCCCTCAACCCCCCTGCATGTGCTGAAAACAAGCTGTTAACGATCGCGTGCGTACTCGCGCGTGCACACAAGCATGCACTCACACAAGACTTACCGCTCAGGAGAAAAGCAAATACAGATTCTCCAGCATTCTGGAGGATTTCCTGTTAAACGCAATCATTAGATGAAAAGGGGAGGAGGGTAATTTTTTCAAGGAGGCGAGCGGCTCAGAGAGCCGGCGTGTCATATCGGCAGGTGAGTGGCTGAGCCAGGTGGAGGTGCGACTGCCTCACCTGGAGACCAGTGTGGTGCAGCCACGTAGTACTTTGCTGAGAACGTCACATTTTTCAGCTTAGCCATCAACCACAGCTGATTCCAAATAAATGTGGAGCAGTTTGAACCTGAAGATGGAGATATAATTGTGGTTTTGGGCTGAAATATTAAATTTAAAGTAAACTTGCACTAAACTGCCACACTAATGATTACACATGTGTACAGCACCATTAGACACTCATCTATACAGGTTATCAGCAAAAAAAAAATGTTAATTTAGGCATTACTTGCTCTTTAAACAAAATTAGGCAGGTGCATCAATGAAAAAAGAAAATAACTCAATATTTAGTAGCTCCTCCTTAGAATAACAGCCTCTAAATGCTTCCCATTGATTGCAATGTTGGTCTGGATTCTGGTTGACGGTATTTTGGACCATTCTTCTTGACAAAACATCTCTAGTTCATTCAGCTCTGATGGCTTCTGAGCATGGACAGCTCTCTAACTCACACCATAGATTTTCAGTAATATTCTGGTCTGGGGCCTGAGATGGCCATTCCAGAACCGTCTACTTGTCCATCCTCTGCATGGATGCCTTAGTAGATTCTGAGTAGTGTTTAGAGTTCTTGTCTTGCTGAAAGATCCAGCCCTGGCGCAGCTTCAGCTGTGTCACTAATTCCTGGACATTGGTCTCCAGAATCTGCTGATGATGAGTGGAATCCATGCGTCCCTCAACTTTAAAAAGATTCCCAGTCCCTGCACTGGTCACACAGCCCACATCATGATGGAACCACCACCATGTTTTACTGTAGCTAGCAGGTGTTTTTCTTGGAATGCTGTGTTCTTTTTCCTCCATGCATAACACCTCTTTTTATGCCCAAATAACTACATTTGAGTTTCATCAGTCCACAGCACCTTATTCCAAAATGTAGCTGGCTTGTCCAAGTGTGCTTTAGCATACCTCAACTGCTCTGTTTGTGCTGCGTGCGGAGAAAGGGCTTCCTCTGCATCACTCTCACATACAGCACCTCCTTGTGTAAAGTGCGCCTAATAGTAGAACAATGCACAGTAACTCCATCTGCAGCAAGATCTAGGAGGACATTGAGGAGTTGAAGCAAAAGCACCTCTGATGACTGGTTCCAGTCATAGACTGTATATATATATGAGATGGATCAACTCTCTGTGCCATTACCCATAGGTTTTTGAAGAGCTTACAAACACCATCTTGGCCGTGTCACGTGTCTCATCACTCCTGAAAAATACAAAAATGGAGCTGAGAGCGGGGCTGGTTTGGCATTGCATGTCTAAAGCTGCAGGATATAAATGAATAATCTAATCTGAGGTGGTAGGACAGAATAATGTAACCATTTTTTTTTTACAATTAAATTGTAATATCACATATCTTCATAACACTGATGCTATGTTTTAATAAAAAAAAAGTGCTTGCTCATTATGCTTTTTTCTTCATTGTAATGAATTCACTTCCACAACCATGGACGGCGTAGCAGTTGCAAACTACAACCTTCAGCATTCTAAAATTCTGAAATAAACTGTCCAAAACTCGCCGTTTATTAGTTCTGTACCAAAACTGCTGTTTTTAGGGTTCTAATGTGTCCGAATCTTTAGAATCATTATGCATGTTCATTTTACAGGAATTCATGTGAGATTTTTCACCCCAAAATCTCAAATTCTGCACCTCAGAATGAGAAAATGAGAGGTTATTCCAACAACTCTGAAAATCACTTTACAACCATAATTACTTCCACATGTCAGCCTTAGCATGTGCTATCAAATTGACTTGCAATGCAGTGTGGTAGACAAGATCAATAATCCTGGACACTGGTTTACACTAGCACCAACTAGTGGCTTGAAGTAGAACTTAAATTTGCAGAATTGCAAACACCAACGTATTCTTGCAAAACCCCATGGACTGTTACTAAAATATCTGGAAATACACTGAATGTCCCTTTTCCCTTGTTTTTAGGGTCAGCGTTTGTGATGGTGAACACATCAGGGCGCTTCGCGGGGCAGAAGGCTTTACTACTGACACCCCAGCTGAAGGAGAACGACACCCATTGTGTTTTGTTCCAATTCTACATTGGAGGCAGAGACAACAGCCACCCAGGTCACCTGAACGTCTACATCAAAGAGAACAACAGCCCCATGGGGATGCCTGTTTGGAACGTGTCAGGTCCAGCCTCTCGGTCCTGGGGCCAGGTGGAGCTGGCCATCAGCACATACTGGCCCAACTTCTACCAGGTGAGGAGAGATGAACCCAATCAGGCTGTCTTTTATCAGACGTCTCTAAGGAAGCAGGCTGCTCGTTATAAACAGCCATAATAGTTTATCTGAAGTCATTAAAGCCTTTTCACTGGGTGGCACAAGACAAAATTATTATTAGAAAGCTCTAGACAATGGCACAAAAGCCCATTCAAAACACCTAGGATTATTGATTTCTTAGGCTGCCATGGTATCCATGGCGATCAGCTCCCCCTCCCTAGAATCTGAGCCACTTCTCTTTTTCCAGTCCTGAAAACTCATTTTCACTTACCAATGCACATGGCTGCTGGCTGGGGCAAGGTGATTTCACACATGCCTGGCTATTACTCTTCGTTGGGTTTGTTCCGCGAGTCCACCAAATGTTAATTGATGCAGGGAGACCCTTCAACCTCCCAATGGGTGCAGGTCCCTCAGTGCATTATTTCATTAAGGCCTGGCAGAGCTGGCCCATGTTGGAGCTGAAGCGAGTCCGTCTGCATGCTCATCATAGTCGCTCTGATAACTCCGTTAACAAGCGATGCCGCTGAGATTCTCACAGCTGAGTACAGCATGGGAGCTTTAATAAGAACCACGCGGACAAAAGAGGAAGGTAAATGTAACAGTGAATGCTTATTGTTTATTTGGACCTTTTATTGTGAGTACCTGGTAAAAGGTTTTGAGAAATATATAACAGAAGAAATGGAGATCAGTTCTGTTTGGATCGATAAACTAATGGTTAGATGAAAAATGTTGAAGGTAAATATCCTATATTTGTATAGGGGCTTCTTAGGGTTCTACAACCCCCAAGGCACTTCACGACACAATCAGTCGTCCATCTATTCACACACGCATTCACACGTTGGTGGGGATGAGCTACGATGTAGCCACAGCTGCCCTGGGGCACACTGACAGAGGCGAGGCCTGCCGAACAGTGGCGCCACCGGTCCCTCCAACCACCACCAGCAGGCAAAGCAGGTTAAGTGTCTTGCCCAAGGACACAACAGTTGATGTTCAAGCAATCAAAAATTTGTAAACCTTTGATGCACCGGGTGTTCAAATTTTTGGAGATGTTAGCCAAAATTGGTTTTAACCCAACATTTAAATAAGAACAAGTGCTTTGATTTTTGCAGAGGATGATCTGTATATAAAGTAATGACTTTTCCACAAGTGGTGTATGTTTAAGTAAATCTGCATGTATTGTGAGCTGTTCATACCCAAGATCACACACGTTGTGTGTGTGTGTGTGTGTGTGTGTGTGTGTGTGTGTGTGTGTGTGTGTGTGTGTGTGTGTGTGTGTGTGTGTTGTTTGGGAGAATTTGTGGCATCTGCTACTTTTAAAGCCCCAAGTGGAAGATCTGCTTCCATTTGTAATTTTTCCATACCCAAATAGACATCATGGGTAAATGTGAGCATGCTAATGATCTTAGCAACAATCTGTCAAGGAAGGACACCAGTGCTTAGAGTTGTTGCTAATTAACAACATGGTGCTAATTATAGGTATCTTTAATTGCATAGCAACCTAGGAAATCGTCAAAAGGAAGCCACCTGACACATAGAAATTATTTTTTAATTACCAGTAGGGCTTTTAGGCATCACTCCAGCCTTTGTACCTTTGATAATTACTCATCTTCCAGGGTATCCATCCAACGTTTAATTGAAATGGTCATACATGTCCAAAATGGATGCAAAAGCGCTCAGAAATCCTGAAATGTGTTGTGCATTTATTATTCAAATTATGCATCATAACTTATGCTAATGTGTCTGAAATTCATTGTAGCGGCATTGGTGACGGAGCAAATCAATCCGGCTGTAACGCTGTGCTTAACTTGCTCCCAAAGGGAAAGTCGGTGCAGCGATGTAGATGCTAAACGCCGGGTTTACTGTCCGTCTCCCTGACAAATGAGAACCGTGAACTTTCGTCTGACATCAACAGCTTTCCCCCCACGTGAATATTTTCACAGTGCGGGTCAGGCCCAATTATATGCTGCACTATCATTGATGTTGGAATCAATTATATCACAGCTATTAGGCAGGCTGACTGATGCCTGTTGCACAAACAAAGGATTTCAATTAGAGTGTTGGGGCCAGTTCATTTGTCTAGTGGCACTATATGGAGTGGCTGGCCTTTTAATTTCCTTTAAATTAGCCCTTAATGAGGCCATAATTGGCACCCGAGCTTTTGTCTGTCATATTTCATGGGACAAAAAAAGAAATTTATAATTAGGCCGTCTCATCTGAAGGCATCCTGCCTCCCAGATGACAATGGGAAGTATCTCTGCTTCCACATTCCTGGGCCGCAGAAGGAATCACCAGAACACATGTTGGACAGTAATACATACAAGTTGCATTTGGATATAGGTTTATATTTCAGGAATGACAGAATGTAAAACATGTGTTGCTGCAGTGTGTGGTGTAATTGGTCTGTGCACCACACCCTGGGTTTGGGTAGGGATTGGCACTCTGTTTCCATTTTTACCACACTGCAGACTGATGAGCACATTCTGGGAGGACACACCCTCTCTCAGAGCTCATGGCCACTTGTTTTGCAACTGAACTTGGCCCCTAAAATAGGGTCAAAGTTCACTGTGCTGGAGGGCAACAGACGTGCCGGCCAAGTAAAAGGAGACACATAGCCAGTGTTAAAGGCTGCTGGAGAGGTGAATGTTTAATGTGTTCCGTCATGTTAAAGGAAAATGGTTTCAAACCGTTGCCTTTGTAAGGTTTGGAGAAATTCATATTTGAAAGCTGAGAAGTTTTCATAAAAATCTTTTTAGAAGATTTGCTGAATGAAACTCCTTTTTAGCATTAATTTTAGGGGATTTTTTTCATCAAATATTTCCTATTTTGGGAATTTGAGGAAAATTAAACAAACATATATTTAATATGCCCTAAAATATCTGCTGGTACTATAGCCTAGATACTTACTGGAGTAGTATCCCTTTGCTACAGTATTAGAGAATCTATTTTGAAGTATCTGCAACTGACATCAAACGATTGAACAAAGATAAACAGGAACTAATTTGACCTTTTGTCTTTCCAACACACATTCCATATTTTGTCACACGCAATGTGCTAATCATCTCAGGGCTCAAACCTAATTTAACACATGCATGTCATAACACCTGTCAGCTGTGACATATTGTGGAAATAACGTCGGTGGCCTGCAGCTGTGTCACCAGCTGCAGCCCTGCAGAAGAACAGGGTGCGTTGAGCTGGACTTTTCTGTGTTTATGCCCAGCCCCACCCACTCTCAGGTGCCTTTTTAAGACACGTGCCCATTCATCACTGGTGTTATGAGTCTCCTTTCTCCTCCTCAGATTGTGTTTGAAGCTATAACCTCAGGGCAGCGCGGCTTGCTGGCCATCAAAGACGTTGTGGTCCAGGGCCACCAATGCAGTAAGTCTATTTTCTCTGCACTATAAAAAAATCATCAAAGCATCATTGTTCTTTCTGTGACGCCCTTCCCAATACCTGTATCACTGTTCTGTTCAAGGCTTCTGAGTCAAACAAAAAAGGCCTTCAAAGAGGCTGCTAGTCAGTCCTCCCTGATGTTTCATGAGTGTATAGTTGACTTGCTAAAGCGAGTAGAGCCTTTGAGAAAAAGTTGAACACAAAGCTCAGTCCCGCCTAGGTGGCATTTTAATTTTGAGTAATTTTTCTCTTTCATATAGAAATAAGGTCTTTACAACTATGGTTCTATAGAAAGTTTAAGCGCATTTCCGCTAACAGAACTTCAGGGTAATTTCATTGGAACTTTGCAGCATGCGTGTGTCTCCACTTCATTGGGCCGACCATTTGTTGGACCATTTTCAGGAATCATTGGAGTACTTGAGCTGGGGTAGGAACCCGGAACGACCCACTAGAGTTGCTGAGAGGAACTTTTATTTAACTCACGCTGATCGGTTGAAACTCAGCAGGAAATGACATCAGCAGATGTCGCCCAAAACAACCGGTATCTGTAAAGTTGGAAGAGCTGCTGGTGAAGCAGAATAGAAGGAAAAGAAAAAAAAACGGGCGTCGGCGTCGTCTTCCTCCGCTTAACCAGGTCAGCATCCCAACTAGGGAGCTCCAGACCGTCCTCTCCCCGGCCACCTCCACCAGCTCCTCCAGCAGGACCCCAAGGCGTTCCTGGACCAGATTGGAGATGTAACCTCTCCAAAATGTCCTGGGTCGACCCGGGGGCCTCCTGCCGGCAGGACATGCCCGAAACCCCTCCCCAGGGAGGCGTCCAGGAGGCATCCTGACCATATGCCCAAACCACCTCAACTGACTCCTTTCGATCCGGAGGAGCAGCGGTTCTACTGCGAGTCCCTCCCGAATGTCCGAGCTCCTCACCCTATCTCTAAGGCTGAGCCTGGCCACCCTATGGAGGAAACTCATTTCGGCCGCTTGAATCCGCGATCTCGTTCTTTCGTTCATTACCCAAAGCTCATGACCATAGGTGAGGATTGGGACGTAGATTGACCGGTAAATCGAGAGCCTGGCTTTCTGGCTCAGCTCCCTCTTCACCACGACAGATCAGCTAAACGTCCGCAGCACTGCAGATGCCGAATCAATCCGCCTGTCGATCTCCCGATCCCTCCTACCCTCACTCGTGAACAAGACCCAGAGATACTTAAACTCCTCCACTTGAGGTAGGACCTCTCTCCCGACCTGGAGTTGGCAAGCCACCCTTTTCCAGTCGAGAACCATGGTCTCAGATTTGGAGGTGCTGATCCTCATCCCAGCTGCTTCACACTCGGCCACAAACCTACCCAGTAAGAGCTGAAGGTCATAGCTGGTTGAAGCTAGGAGGACCACATCATCCGCAAAAAGCTGAGACGAGATTATCCTGCCACCAAACTCGACACACTCCATACCACGGCTGCGCCTAGAAATTCTGTCCATAAAGGTAATGAACAGAACCGGTGACAAAGGGCAGCCCTGGCGGAGTCCAACCCTCACCGGGAACAGGTCCGACTTACTACTGGCTATGCGGACCAAACTCCTTGAAACGTCACCTTATCTTGGTGGAGGAGTTTGAATGCCCTAATGATCCTAGGAGCTATGTTGTCTGGGGCACTTTGTGCCCCTGGTAGGGTCTCCCATGACAAATTTGTCTTGGGTGAAGGGTGAGACAAAGAATGGTTCAGAGGATCTTTCATGGATGTACAATCGAAGAGTCTGAGTACCCGGCCCGGAGGGTTACTGTGGTCCCACCCTGGAGCCAGGCCTGGGGTTGGGGCCCGTGAGCGAGCGCCTGATGGCCGGGCTTTTGCCCATGGGGCCCGGCCAGGCCCAGCCTGAACCGGATACATGGGCTCATCCAACTGTGGACCCACCACCTGCAGGAGGAACATGAAGGGTCCGGTGCAGTGTGGATCGGGTGGCAGACCGAGGCAGGAGCCTTGGCGGTCCGATCCCCAGACAAGGAAACTTGTTTTTGGGACATGGAACATCACCTCACTGGCTGGGGTAGGATCAGGAGCTTGTGGCAGAGGTTGAGCGGTACCGGCTAGATATAGTCGGACACATAGCATTGGCTCTGGAACCCAAGTCCTTGAGAGGGGTTGGACACTCTCCTTTGCTGGAGTTGCTCCGGGTGAGAGGCGGAGGGCTGGGGTTGGCTTTTTGTTAGACCCAAGACTCTCTGTCTGTGTGTTGGGGTTTACCCCGGGGGACGAGAGTGTAGCTTCCCTGCGCCTTCGGGTCGGTTCAGAGTACCCACCCTTTTTGGAGTCCCTGGGATGAGTGCTAGATAGTGCTCCATCATGGGACTCCATTGTCCTGCTGGGGGACTTCAATGCTCATGTGGGCAATGACAGCATGACCTGGAGGGGTATGATTTGGAGGAATGGCCCGCCTGATCTGATCTCGAGTGGTGTTTCGTTTTTGGACTTCTGTGCAAGCCGCAGTTTGGCCAAAACAAACACCATATTCGAACATAAGGATGCCCATCTGTACACTTGGTACCAGGGCAGCCTAGGTCACAGGTCGATGACAGACTTTGTAGTCGTATCATCTGACCTGCGGCCGTATGTTTTGGACATCCAAGTGAAGAGAGGAGCAGAGCTGTCAACTGATCACCACCTGGTGGTGAGTTGGATCAGATGGCAGGAGAAGATGCCGCATAGACCTGGCAGACCCAAACACATAGTGAGGGTCTGCTGGGAACGCCTGGCAGAAGAATCTGTCAAGACGGTCTTCAACTCCCACCTCTGGCAGAGCTTTGACCACGTTCCGAGAGCAGTGGGGACATTGACTCCGAGTGGGCCTTGTTCCACTCTGCGATTGTTGAGGCGGCTGTTGCTAGCTGTGGTCGCAAGGTGGCCGGTGCCAGTCATGGTGGCAACCCCCGTACCCGCTGGTGGACAACAAAGAGCACCATAAAAAACATTTCTTCTGGTCACTGAATGCCTCCAACTCGATTAAATTATGGTGCACTTTGCCAGAATCAAACTTTTAATGTGATTATTATCCATGGATGGCTTTTGGCGCTGATCAGTGACATCACTCTCTGCCGAAACAGTCCCAATATGCAAGACAGCACAAGACAGCTTTATTTATATTGCACATTTCCTACACAAAGGCAACTCAATGTGCTTTACAGCAATGCAGACAACCATTTGATGACTATTAAGACGTCTTAGCACAATCATCAAATGGTGGATTTTCTATGGAGAAGGAACGGCTGAGAGCACAGTCTTTCTACCCTCCCAGAAAATCCCCAGAACTCCTTTGGTGGAAACAGCTATTGTTCTTAACCTTTTAAAGGAAACCCCTTAAAAAGATCTGAGCAATCCATTTAAAAACACTCATTAAAGAATCTCATCAACATTTCTTCTTTAGAGTTCAGAGAGCCTTGTTAGTCTGTGTGGCAACGCTCAAGCTAAGTCAAGTTAAATCAATAGATCCACGCTTTACTCCACCCGTCATAACCCTAGTATCAGCTCCCAATTGTAAGGCACTAGTGACCTGCTAACCACTTGAAAGCGGCTGAATTCCTACAAATGTTGGGTCAATGAGATGGATTTATACGGCAAAACGTGAAGCATATAAATGTGATTGAACAAATCAATGAGACCCTGCAACGTGGTCCGTGTTTAAATGTGCAATCGTGAGCAGATCAATGATCTTCCTCCGTGGCAATTGGGCTTCTCTGAGCGATAAGCAGAGCGATGAGAGCAACTTGTCTTTGAGGCACAGCCAATTCATTTTCTATTTATACGACCGTGTGGAGTATCCAACTCAAAGGTGTGATTATGCCACTGGGCGGTCCTCGTCTCCTCCCATCATTAAGGAAGACGTTGAAACATTGATTTGTCTTCAGGAACCAGACAGATTGATAGGACAGAGTTGTAAGGAAGCTCAACGAGAAGGTTATAAAATATTAAGTAGAAGTGAACGTGTCGCTGATGAAAGTGATAGAATTAGCTTTTGCCAAGTCTTTAGAGATTTGGTTATGTGTCAAATCAAGGTCGCTCCACTGAATTGCCCTATTTTTGTATTCAGAAAAGAAGTACTAATCAAAAATGCTCTAAATAAGTTAATTTCTGTGAACTATCTTAGTCTGTGAACATACTCGTAATAAGCACAAATTGAAAAGAATAATGCTTATTTAAAAATATTTAAATTGTAGAAATTGATGCAAATGAGAGACAGCAGGAGCCAGAGCTTTAACAGATTTAAGATCAGCTTCCAGTTCCAGACATCTGAAGAAGTGATGGTAACCTTCAAGATTAATTTTGATGTATTTTCATAATCTAAACGTTGATTCCCAAAGCAAGTAACGAAATTCTCAGGAACATTTTTAACTAAATGAATAAAAACAATCATGGTGCAGATATTAAAAACTATTCCTGGCAAATAGGTTTCATTAAAAAGTATTTATTTATTTACTTATTTATTTATTTATAAACTCTGCTTCTTTTGAATTTTTTTATTTTTTTAGTGAATACTCCACATTTTCTGACCATAAAAGGAGTGGAGGTCAACGCTGGACAGACTGCGTCTTTTCACTGCACCGTCAATGGACGCAAAAGGGACAACTTTCGTTTGTGGCTTCAGGTGAGAGACACTTTTATTTAGTTTTTCTCATTTTGTAACTTTTTATAATTGTTGTAGCAATGTGTAGTTACTTGGTGAAGATATAGGTTCTTATGAACTTTGTAGAGACATGCTCCCAGTTGTATTTATACCTGGTACATTTACTTTAGGTGTCATCGGGAATATTAAGGTGCTTTCTCAGAAGTTCCAAGTTGGAAAAATAGCCCGGAACACCCTCTGAAATCAAAGTTCTGACTGGGAAAGTTGGAGATTCTTCATAGGCTTCAGTGAAACATTATAACTACAGTGATACACTTAGAATTTCATCTTTTTGTTGATTTGCATCTTAGCAATTCCTTACCACACTTAGTACATTGCATTTTCTATCAGTGAACATGTTGCCACAGCATTTGGAGGCTTATAAAACTTACTTATAGATTACCTGATTATTAAAAACAAGCAAATTCAATTAGTTTTCTAATTTGCATTTGGAGCATAATTAGATCAAATCTGACAGGAACTAAGTTCCACCAACCAAAAGTGACAGAATTCAGCAACAGTTAATCTGACTGGAAAACACCATTTTATCAAATCCATATTGGATGTAATGAATTGCCTTTATTTTGTTGTTAAAATGGCCAGAGTTTGTAACATTTATTCATCTGTAAAGAGTCAAACCTCAAAGGCCAATCAGATTTCAGCAGCTATAACATAACCAACACCCCTCTTGATCCACCTACTCGCTTCACTAAACTCTAAGTACAACAGTTTAATTTCTTATGTATTCGTGTCTTTTTTTATTTTAAGAATAAGTTATGATTAAGACAAAAACAAAAATGTAGTACTAAAAAGTAAATGAGGACAGCATTAAATATTAATACATAATTTAGTTGGAAATCAATAGTTACATTTGATTGTATATACAAATGATTTCTGCTTCATCAGTTTTTTCTAGTTTTATGCAAAACCCATATATTTGACTGAAATGTAAGAGTCAGGTTGCCTTTTCTTTAAATGTACAATTCAACTAAACATTAAAATATCTAAACCGATAGTAAAATATTCAGCCTATTAAAGCTCAGAGGCGAATCTGTAAAACAAGCTTGCTCTTAAACATAAACACATTAACATAACTCTCACCCCTCCTATTGGCTATCATCACTTGGCCACATTGGCCTGATATCAGAACTAGGGCTGGGCGATATGGCAAAAATAGAATATCACGATTTTTCCAATATTTTATCACGATTTCGATTTTATCACGATTTTTATCCATGAATAGCATAACTTCAATTGCGTATTAAAGAAGAGAAACATTGAATAAATAAACATTTATTCATATTAGAGATAATCAGCACAGTGCTAACACACTTATATTTTAAACTTACACCAGAGATGATTAAAGCCCTTAGAGAAACAATTACAAAAATCAGTTTTTCTCGTTTTTCAAGTAACTTAACATAAATTAAAATCGTAAACATATTTAAAGTGCAAACATGTCAATTGCAAACGTATTGTGCAAACATTAACTTGTTCAAAATACTATGTAGCTCCCAGTTGCTCATGTAGTGGATAGTTAAGCTCAAATACGGCTCTGATGTGCGGCTGGACCAGAGATCGCTTGTGGTAGCAAAAAACTGCGCATTCTGAATATTTTCTGCAACAAGTCTCTAAATAAAGTAAAATTTTCCAGTGCAGATTGGAGACAACCCATAGAAGCACTGATTTGATCTCATTTCAGAGAAAAATAGAACAGGTTAGATGCACCTAATAAATAAAATTACTAACAAACTCAGGAATCTTTCTTTGCTTCCCTGTTCTAGTGCTGAGAATATCACTAATGTGGATCAAAGGAGGTACACAGGTGAATGCACCTCTTATTATTTGGAGACTACATTTACTGCAGCTGGCAGAGGCAGAGATTGTTTCTATTGATACACGGGATTTACAGAATCATTTTAAATGTTAATGGGGGAAGACTGCAGGAGGGAGCGGTAAAATGCAGAGGTCCCCAGCAAAACCAAGAAACTACGAGTCTGATGAAACCCGCTGGTTTTCCATCAGGCAGTCACGGGGCAGCTCCAGCGACCCAGTGACCGAGCTCAGTCCGGTACCGACACCGGCTCGGCAGAGGGTGAACGAGCCGAGGCGGCGTCGTGCTCTGCTTGAGAAGCGGTGTTATTTTCCTGCTTCAGAAGAAGCGTCCAACGTGGTTTTACGCTTTCTCCGAAACATGTCACGTCGCTAAGTTGTTAGCGCCGCGCGCTAAGGAAACCCTGCGTTCCTCTTCGGAACGAAAACCTCGTTGTCGCTCAGCCGCGGCGAAGCCATGTTTGTTCACACACAAATGAAAACGAGCGGGGCACTAATATATTACTATGACTCACTCTGATTGGTTAAGGGTCACACAAAGGCGTGTCATTCGCCTGAGGTAAGTTCCCTTTTCATTCAGAGGCAGAAATTCAACAGCAGAGCTGTGAATCGTGATAAAACGGTCTCTCAAAAATGACAGACCGTCAGATGTGTAGATCGCAAAACGGTCTAAAATCGTCATATCGCCCAGCCCTAAACATTGCCAGAGGAATTAAGATAGCGCTAAACACCAGTCACTGTTTTCGTCTAAACGTCTTTTGTTATCTTCAACTGGTGTTTTTCTTTTTGGGACTCTGGTTTGTCCTAAATTTAAAGTGATAGCAGCCAGCTGTTTCTTCTCTGATAATATTGAGTGAAGAACCTCTCACACCAGTGGTGTTCTGTTGCTAAATGCACAAGTGCAAGATGGGTGGAGGACCCAGGTAAATGCGGATGTGCTGTGATTTGGTGAGACAGCCAACCGTATGATCTAATTGTTGGTTTCGGACAGAGCTGTGTTATGGGCTGAGACTTTTAGACACATAAAACAGAACCACGTCATTGTTATTTTTTTTATTTAGTTGTTTATTGTTTTTATCTCAGCAATATATTTATAGCTATACTATGTTAGAACATTGTTTAGAGGTGCAAAACAATGTTTTGAGCTAACTGGTTTTGCAGATTTTACATTGTAAATTTAAATGTGCTTAACTAGCCTAGAAATCTATGCCAACAGTTGCCAAAGTAAAGTGATTTTGATCCATATATTAACATATATTCACATATATTCACACATATAGGATGGCTTGCCTAATACAGCATACACATTGTGAGTCATTTCCGTTTAAAACACTGGTTCCTTTATTTTGCCCTTGTGCTTGAGGTTTTACCTGCTCACCAGAGCTTTCCAGGCCCCCGCCGCTGGGAGGAAGGGGATTACAGTTGTTTCAGATCACAGCAGCATGATCTTAACCCACATTGACGCTGGCTCCATGTGGATACTGCGTACTATATCCGACACCACTGAGCTGCACAGCAGTCTTGATTTGACCTTGTTCTGAGCAGCAGAGGTAGTGCATCTGGCAAACACAACCCTGCTGGCTTGGCTGCTAAGCACACTGTCACACATGTGATCAGCGCGAGCATGATGCTGGGTAAAGGTCTTCTGCCAGGTACTCCATCATTTTAACAAACACATCCTCATTAGCACAGGAGCTGGAAAACAAACATTAAGTGAAGTCCCCCGATGACAGTAATGAAGAAATATTTCTAATGAACAAATGTCCCCCATCTGCCTGCTGTGAGGGGTGACAGCTGGGGAGAGCCCACGGTGTGTGTGTGTGTGTGTGTGTGTGTGTGTGTGTGTGTGTGTGTGTGTGTGTGTGTGTGTGTGTGTGTGTGTGTGTGTGTGTGTGTGTGTGTGTGTGTGTGTGTGTGTGTGTGTGTGAGTGAGTGAGTGAGAGAGTGATAAATGTGTTCCTACAATCATCCACCAATGGGATGGATCGGACACGAACCGTCACAAGAGCAAACGAGTACCCTGAACCGGAGTTTTAAAAACCCACAAGGTCAGGCGTTTTTCCTTACTGAACCTTTCTGAGTCTCTCTTGTCTGTTTGTCCAAACAGGGCATCGGTGGACGGGAGGCCCCGATGAAAGCCACTAAACCTTGGAACAACCGCCGCTTCATAGGCACTTTCGACGTAGAGAACACGACCAAGGGCGATTCGGGCCGTTACCGCTGCATTGTCCACTCAGACAAAGGAGTTGGAGTGTCCAATTATGGCGAACTAACCATAAAACGTGAGTATTGGTTCCAGAGCGTATAAAAACTAAAACACAAGCTACTAAACGCTGGGCTGTTTTCCATCCACATGACCTCCATCCAGCATAACAGGAGATAAACAGGAAACGCGGCGTGTTTTTTTAAATGAAAACGTCCTCTGATGGTGCACTGAAAACACAAGCTTTTTTTGTTTGATTTGTTATCTGCAAGACTTTAATACTTCCCCTTTTAAAGGTTGTCCTTGATTGAACACAATTCCAGCTAAAAGATCACAAAGGCAAGCGGCAGCAGGGTTTACAGTAACCTCTGATATTTCACTCCTGCAGTCATTTGATATGAATTTATGGAGTCGTCCAAAGCTAAATCTTGCAAGGCCTCTCTTTCCGATGGCCCTATAGCCCAGTAATGGCCTTCTATATTTCTTCACCTCAATTTTCTCCCTGTGCTCTCAATTGGATTTACTGCCTGAATTTTTTTTACCCTTCCCTTTTTTGTCTCTAAGCTTTATGTGATTGATAGGTTTAATCCTGCCTGTCCAGATCGAGGTCTGTCAATCATGCGCGAATGGCCGGGCCCAGACACAGCAGAGTGTAAGAGGAAGATAAAGTCTCTCTGCCTGCGTGTATCAGTGGGTTTCAGCGGTGTACTCAGAAAATTTACTGACAAACTGGGGGCACTGGAGGAGAACACTTGTGCATAAACACGACTGCTAAATTGCTTCCTCACAAATGCTGCAAAGCAATATTTTTGCTGATCTTTGCTTTAAACATGTTACAAATTAGTTAGCGTGGTTAGTGCTTATAACTCACCCCAATTTAAATTTAAATTCCAAGCAGGTTTCACACCTCGGTGACTTTGACGTAAGGCGACTCGTTCAGAGAGGAAAAGGCGTTTTCACACTTGTAAGTGCCGCACATAAAATCTGATATCTCCTCTTATCATACGAGTCATAAAACAACTAGCAGCAGATCTGAGCCGTAAATCCCGCTCTGAATATGCATTCTCCACGTCTGTGACTCGGTTTGGAGGAGTGACGGTGGAGTGGTTTCTGTGGATTACGAGCCCTCCCCTCATTATCATATGCTGCCTTTTTTCCTCAACAGAAGAAGAATGAATGCTTGATTATCCCAGATAATCACTTCTGCTTTTCATGCTAGTGTTCTGTCAGATTTATGCGCCTGTATTGCAAGAGCATTGCATGTATTTCCAGAGTTCTGAGCAGACAGGCCCAGTGCAGGACCCCTTCACACCCGTGTTGATGAGCTCTCCTGCCGTGCAGCCAGCGGTTTTGAAAGGAGGATAATTATTCCCTGGCTGTGTTTTTTCTATTTTGGGGGCTTGTTAAAATCACCTGGAGCTCTCGCTGAGCTCTAAAGTTGTGCTCTGGGCCAACTGAAGGATGTCAAGGTTGCAGACATGTCGGCGCTAATGAGAAAAGCCACCAAAAATCTAAGTCTGACCAGTCCTGCTCTTCGTTTTCCCCCCTCCACCTTTTCTCATATCAGGAGGAGATCAATTTTTTAGCTGCTGCAGCCCAATTAGGAAAGCGCCCAACATAATGAGTGGCTCGAGCATCTTAGCAAGAGGCTCAGTGGACGTAACGGCCAAATGGAAGATGGATTTATAAACACTGAAGTCAAGCTAATCTAAATTCGGCACTGAGTGGCAGCTCTTATTATTGCTCTCTGTGTGGTGGACAAAACGAATGTGGGCTGTGTGTTTGCTCTAAAGCCAGGATCCCACTAGGCTGTCACTGTTGGCGACTAGTCGGACAAACAAGATTGCAAGAAAATATGCAGATTTCTGTCTGGTATTACATTGATCTGGAACATAAGACATGTTTACAAGAAGTTTTTCACATACCCCCCCCCCCCCCCCCCCACACACACACACAAAAAGCTGCAACAACTGAGCAAAATTTCCTGTTGCAATTTAGTCACAAACTGTCTTTAAGTCTTATTTGTTTGCGATCGCTCCTTCTCGTGCTTGCAGCTTCTTCACCAACCCTTCCGGAGGGTATCTTGATTTTCTTGTACTTTCAGACACAATAAATTTAGAAGGCTGCAAATACAAACAGTAAATCTCCCTTAAAGAAGATGAGAGGTTCATCCATCTGGGAGGGGCTAGAAGTAGATGCTCCTCCACATCAAGAGGAACCAGTTGAGGTGGCTCAGGCATCTAGTTAGGACGCCTCCCTGCTGAAGTAATGGGCACATCCAACCAGGATGAAGCCTGAAGAGAGACCCAGGACACGCTGGAGGGAATATGTTTCTCGGCTGGCCAGGGAACGCCTTGGGATTCCCCCACAGGAGCTTGCCCAAGTGGCTGGGGAGAGGGAAGTCTGGGCCTCTCCGCTTAGGCTGCTACCCCCACGACCCTACTCCGGATAAGTGGATGAAAATGGATGGATGGAATAAAAGCCCAGCAATGAGAGAATTGGATCCTGCATCTTGATCTATTAAATTTCGTCCACAAATATTGATATACTTAGGACATTTAGGAAAGTTGTCACCTTCAGTCGCAGCTGATATATGCAAGTAGCGTATAAATGAGTATGAAAAATGTTTTTACTTGCTTTTTAGTAAAAATGCAGGTGATTTTTTTTCACTTTTAAATAGTTTTGTAATCTGAATACAGGTGAATCTTGAAAAATTTGAAAATCTCTTAAAAGTTAATTCATGTCAGTTATTCAACTTAAAAGGTTAATAATCTATGAGACTGTGGCTTACAGCTCATGAAAACCCAAATTCAAAATCTCAGACAAATAGAATATTGTGAAAAGTGTGAATATTCTAGGCTCAAAGTGTCACACTCTAATCAGCTAATGAATCCAAAACCCCTGAAAAGGGTTTCTGAGCCTTTAGATGGTTTCTTCTAAGTTGAATTACTGAAATAAATGGACGCCTGCACAATATTCTAATTTCTCGAGTTTGTTCCTGTATGTTTAGGGTTAACAAAGAAATATTATGGTCTTAATATTTTCATTGGAACTTCATACTGTAAAAGAAAAATCACTTAATCTTGAAAAATGGCTGTAATTGCAGTTGGCGTCCCAGTTTTATGGCACTTATGATGGTATAATTGCAGGTTCAGGTACAAGTCTGTGCGTGAGTATTTTTCTGGTGTATGTGTGTTTGCATGCATTTGTGCGCCTCTGTTATGGCAGGCAGCTGAAGCAAGACGCAGCTGTCGCTGGGCCGTCTGCCTGTCTGGTCAGCATCATGACAACAGCTGCTCACTGACCCTGGGTTTACCGCTGTCATCTGCGCACCGTCAACCACTTCCAGCTAATGCCGATCTCAATGCGAACACCTTTCTGAGGCCTCGCTGCTGTGAAGCTGTCGAAGGAGGCTTGCACACTGAGAAAAGAGTTGTTAATATTCTGAGGTGTTTAAGAACTTGAGTGTTTTTCACACCAGTACGCTTTTATTTGCCGTGCTTCTGCTAGGGCTGAGCACAGAATTACTGCACCTACAGAAATTACCCCAGTAAGCTGCTGTTGTTTACTGAAACAGTAACTTTCCAGAGTTTAACTAAACACTTATTTGTTATGATTCAGATTGGATTTATTGAACTTTTAAGCAACAACAAAATACATCTAAACAGCAGAAATGCCAACATGATCAGCTCTGAGGTTTGGTAGGATTCCTCATAAGTTGACGTTTTCCAACAAAGTTGCTCTTAAATCATTTTGTATTATTTTGTGTGCGTGGCCTCTGTTAACCAGGCGGAGGTGAGTCAGCAGCAGGAAACGTGATGATATTTTCAGAGCCATTTGGTCTGATGCATCATACGACAGTAATGCACAATGAGTATGCTGGTAAATGTGCCAGTAAGCTCTGTTAGTTGAATCATGATGATTATTTGTGGGTAAGAATATGTTGTTGATCTCAGATGGATTTATTGTTCCCTAACTTCTTGTAACATGCGATTCTTATGATTTAAATCTATTTATAAAAATAAAAACTTACTTAAACGGCAATTTGCAAGAATGACATCCTGTCAGATCTATTTATTGTTCAGAAATATTATGAGAGGCTACAAATTTGATAATTCTTGGGGCGAAAAAAAGATTGTTCACCAAATAAAGAAAAACAAAAAAAAAACCAACACATTTTAAAAGGCTGAGGTGCTTTTATGCTATTGTTTATCTTTTTAAAGAAAAGAAGAAAAACCTGAATAGCTTAAGAAACCTTTTCTTTGTGTCCTTTGGAAGTTGGATTTATCAGTCTCCTCGTTAAGAGATATTTATAAATGGAGGCAGAGATGCGTCTTATTGCTAGAAAGTGTTTCTTTTGTTGCTTAACTCATTAAACCCATCGACAGACACAACCAACCATAAAAGGCCATCGGATCAAGCCAGAGGTTTAACCCAGATTTTGGACCTCTTTTTTTTTTACATCATGATCCAACATGCAGACTAGTTCAACGTGGATTAGTTGGTTCGCTTTAGGTGATGTTGTCAGCTTGGATTAGAAGGAGTTTAGGGACATCGGGACATGTTGTTGGCCATGTCGTTCTACTGCAGGGGTGCCCATCCTGATCCTGGATGGCCGATATCCAGCATGTGTGTTTCAACACAATTGATTTCAATCAGCAGGACAGGTGATTAATAGGCTTCTGTAGAGCCTGATGAGCTTCTGCACAGGTGATTCAACCACTGAATTTAGTGGGTTGGAGCAGAGAAACCCCTTAAACACGCTGGATACTGGCCCTCCAGGACCAGGACTGGGCACCCCTGTGAGATGCCTGAAAAATAAACAAGATATTAGAACTGTTGTTAGCTGTAAATCTAAGCTTTTTGTTGATTCAATGTCAAAAAAGTCTAAAATATGTGAGAGAGCCTTTGTTTAGTTGGATCTATAAACGAACCAAATCAATGCATTAAGCAAAAAGTTCAAAAACATTGGAGATGCAGGAACTGCCACTCTTCACTGAGAATAAAGGCTACTTCCACACACCTCAGAAGATTCCACTAACAATCTTGTAAATGTTACCTTTCAGCTGTCTATAGTGTCTAAAAAACAATCCTGAAAAATATCCCCAAGGCAGGCCTAATTTGTGTGACATTTCAAGAAATCTCATTAAATCAGAAATGGCACAAGGTTTAAGCAAGATTAGACAAATATTGTGACATAAAAGAGATAAGGTCATGTTCGAGGTTGTCATTTAGCACCACGTTTATCTGGCAGGACTGCAGAGAAAAACTCTGTGTGTGTGTGTGTGTGTGTGTGTGTGTGTGTGTGTGTGTGTGTGTGTGTGTGTGTGTGTGTGTGTGTGTGTGTGTGTGTGTGTGTGTGTGTGTGTGTGTGTGTGTGTGTGTGTGTGTGTGTGTAAAAAACGAGTATTTATATTTATAATAATCAGAGCAGAGCTACAGCAGACACTTGGACAGTTCGGTCTGCAGAACAACACTTACGAGTCTCACATTGAAACACAATTGTCACACAGTGTGTAGATTTCAGAGTTTTTTGTTGTTAGATGCATCTTTTCAAATCTACAAATATTTAACAGCTATAGAGTTTTATTTATCTTTGTTGCTGGACATTTTTGCACTCACTTTTGTGTTTGAGTTTAGTTTTTAGAGTAAACCGCCAGTGCTAACACTGATTGATAAACATGAGCAAAGTGTCTCTAGCTACTTTTGTTGTTTAACAAATATAATATTCCCTTTCAACGCCTGCCAGGAAGTCATGATTAGATTTGAAAGCCCTGCCCACTTCTCCGCAAACAATCAGAGCTTGAAATATTAGCACCAAATACTGTATTTAATCATTGCGAAATTTTATAGAAATAATATCTATTCATGTAGAAAAACCATGTGAATAAGCAGAAATCAACTCTAAATCAAATCAACTCCTGGAGAGAATCATGAGGTGTAGTTTCATTTTTAACACATGGGTTTACATGGAGGGGCGGGGCTAAATAAATTATACTGCAGTCAGTTGGAGGGGGTGGGGCTTACATTAGTTCCAACTTCAATGTTTACTTTGATTCTTTGTCTAATTACACATTATGTATATGAATAATTTAAAATAAATATTTACCAACACACGACACATTACACAATGCAAGATGATCTGATTTTTACGGTGATACAACAAACTTTATTTTAGTGTTTTTTAATTGCTTTACTCTTGGTTTGATAAAAAAAGACATTGCATTTAAATGTCCTGCAAAAGTAAATAAATACATTAATTGCATCTACTGGACTTGATCTGAAGTTGATTGGTCTGAAAGATTCTGCATTAATCAGATTTTTACTCTGCATTCGATCTGTAAAACAGCCGTTCTCGACATCATTTCTAACACAAATAACTGCTAAATAAATATTTTAAATGTAAGTAAAACTTAAATGTTTATATTAATTTCACATATAAATAATTGATAATGCTAAACAATACAAACTGCAGAGAATAAATTATTTAAATGTTTTTAAGAAAAATGTGACTTATTTTGTTAGCTGACTTTTTTTTGTTCATTTTTACCAGCAGTCTCTCAAAAGGACACGTTTATGTTTTAACTCTAACCAATCCTTTCATTTACATTAAAAAAATCTATCTCAGTCATGATTTGAAGGTTCAAACCAGCTTCTGAATTGACATAAAACGTGACAAACACAGCAGCTGTCAATAGCTTGAAAAGTTTCAAAAGGAGTCCTCTGATTGAAATCAATACAATGTTCAATAGGTAGAAAATCTGCTCTGGTCCGTCTCACTTACACTTCCTTTTAAAGTCTCTTGTTGTCTTTAAAAACACGTTTGATTGCATGACTCGCTGCACGGACGATGGTGAGATATTCTATTCATCAAGTTGAAGCTATTGATTGGCTCATGTTTGAATACCTTGATTATTGGGAAAAAAGAAGACATTCTTTGTAGTATTTTAGTTTTTTGATCTGGTTGATTGTTTAAAAGCAAACATTGAATGTTCTTTGTGTTTTTAATCAGTTTAGTTTTTTCATTTTTGTACAAACTAAAACATAATTATTTTCAAGACTGATGCCGTTGAACTCTTATTGCTTACATTTCTAATATCTGACAAACTTATTCCCTTAGAGCCCCCAGTTCCCATTGCACCACCCCAGCTGACTGCTGTTGGAGCTACATACCTCTGGATTCAGCTAAACGCCAACTCCATCAATGGGGACGGTCCAATCATTGATCGGCAGGTGGAGTACCGCACTGTGTCGGGTACCATGTATGACCTGCAGCCCGTCGATAAGACCACACACAAGATCGGCCACCTGGATCCAGACACTGAGTACGAGATCAGCGTTCTGCTGACCAGGCCTCTGGATGGGGGCACCGGAGCTCCTGGACCTCCTCTGCGCGCCAGAACAAAATGTGCAGGTGAGACCAAAACACGATTAATAACAGAGGTAAATAAACATTTAGTTAGTGTATGAGTCATGCAAGAGTTTAAAATTCAAAGCTGTTTTTGTGTCAAGCTGCTTAACTTTTCTGCCTGAGGGGAGGAGGATGAATAGGGTGGGCTGGGTGGGTGGAGCTTACATGTGAAACTTAAAAAAATGAGAATAAATTGCAAAGTTTGTTTATTTTAGTAATTAAACTTAGACTGAGATACCATCTAAAGGCTCAGGAACCCTCTGCAGGTGTTTTGAATGAATAAACTTGTAATGTCCAGAAATGGTCAATTTTCACCTACATATTGACCTACATGCCACTGGTCATCTGCAGACCTAATTCTATTCTCTAAGGTGGATTTTACACTCTATCTTCCTAAAAGCCCAGAAGGATACTGCAACCTTGTTGACATTTCAGGAGGAACACGTTTTCAGCCTGTGTTCCCAAACAAAGCCTTCTTTGATAACACAGCAGGAGTGCCCACTCTCTATTATAGGAGGACTGCTTCAGCTTATATGAGTTGATCATTCATAAAATGAAATTAACAGATGTTATATGGCCAATAATAACGTTTCAATGATCTTGAATTACTGAAAGTATGAAATGAATTTTTACATAGATTGATTTGTATATGTATGGTTATCAGTAATCAGTAATGTTTGAAATGACAAGGCAATTGTCACCTGCACCAAAACACAAGGACAAAAAGTTAAGTTAAACTCATACATAGATGTTTCTTTACCCAGATCAGAGCATCCGGCATCTCAAGAAGGCGTGATGTCTGAGGTTTTCTTGGTAACATCGCTTTACATGGCACGCTCCGATTGGCCAATTAAATCATAAAATGATAATATTAAAACAGAATCACATTCAGCAGTCGCATTCCATCTTTCCATCATTCAACATTCAGTTCTAGAGAGCGCTACGGAACAGCCGTCCGGAGCGAAGCCTCTTTAACCCTGAGCATTTTTGGCAAGCTGCCAAAACCCTGTTCAAAGTTGCCTACCGCTGACACAGCAAATGGTTCCTGCAGAACAAAGCTGATGCAAGATTACTTAAGAATCCATTAGAGACGCAAACTAGTTACAACCTGTCGTGACCTGGAGACGACTCTGGACTGACCTGGTAGTACTGCGGGTTTCCTGCGGACTTCAATACCTTGGGGTCACCCGACCCCCTGACATCTCGAATCCAAAAGAGAGTCTCCACTTGGGGTACGTAGATATGACAGATAGTGTCTTATGCCTTTTTGATAAGAATCAACTTCATAGCTCAACGCAAAACAAATTATTCCCTTTGACACCCAGAACCCAGTTCTTATAGATGTAAAGAAAATTGGCTGGCTCAGCCATATTGTAAAGAGAATTGGCTGGCTCAGCCATATTGTAAAGAGAATTGGCTGGCTCAGCCATATTGTAAAGAGAATTGGCTGGCTTAGCCATATTGTAAGGAGAAACTGTCTTTACTCAGTTATATTGTTAAGAAGACTCAAAGGTTGTTTTCATCGATAAACTGACGATAATATCTGTGTGTCTGTGTTTCAGTTCAATGAGGAAACCAGTTTGACAATTAAAAGTTTTAATTCTTCAAATTAAACTAATGATTTTGAAATTGACAAACAGGAAATAACAATCAACATTGGCAACTTGTGGGACAATCTTTAACAGTTGATATGCTGTTCTTACTCAAATAGACCTTCTGTTGGTGAATGAAGATTGAGAGTAATAGGATGTGGTTATGGATGCGTGGGTGTGCAAAGTCGTGAGGATTGAACATGAGGTGAGATGGATGCGTGTGTGAGTCTGATTTTGCTTCAGGAAGAACAGGTGTCTGAGTGAAGTGATGGTTTGGATAAACTTAGGTCTTATCAGAGAACTGCATCAAACGCTAAACACCGTGCTCTGTCTCACCGAACTCTTGTGGACCCTCTTTCGGATCCGGGCCGTGGAGGATGTTGTGGTTCATCCAGATGACACCGGCGGCTGACAGGAGACGTAGGTGTCGAACGGAACTGGTCCAGAGTTGCCCTCGGTACACGTGGATGGTAGAGCATTTTGTCGATGCGCTTTCTTAAGTTAATTCACTCAGAAATCAAAAGACTCGGTAATGAGTCTGCGTTAGAAGTTGCGATTCAGCTATTCTGCCTGGCTTGGCAGGAACAGCGTGAGAGAAGGGGGGGAAGAAACGAGCCAACCGGCTCCCCCCCTTTCAGCGGTTGTTCACACGTCCTCTCTCTTTTGTTGTCAAGCACGAACTGAAATCATAAGACTGAAACTTACCAAAAGCCTTTCTCCTCTCAAAGCAAAACATGTGCGTCAGCAAATGTGTTTGGAGTTTACTGTGAGAATCTGTGTGTGGGTGTGTGTGTGCTTGAGTGTGTGTGAAGGTCGATAACAAACACCCTCAAACATAAATATATTTAAGTATGGATTCATTAATCTCTTATAATTACCCAAAGCCTAAGAATCATTCATTTGATTAAAACACATTTATAATGAGCAAATTGATGATTAAACTTTTAACATTCAAAACAAGAAAAGGAAGTTTAAACTTTATGTTTTGACTTGTTCTGGGTACAACTCATGGAAACACGTCTTCTGGACGCTGCAGGTGGCAGATGTTATGGTTTCCTCCCAGACTCGCTGGCGTTCAGGTCTTTATCTGTGGGTGAAAGTTCTCAGCGACCCAGCTTTGACCCAGCTGAGTCCAACACCACCTTTGTGACAGAAAACCCATATTTCCTCACGTTACATAGATAAAATCACATTCACACATAGACACCATACATCACATTTCATCCACTTAGATCCATCCATCACAGTAATATTAGTTAACTTGTCATGTTTTAATTGTTTGGAAAATAAATTTACTTTTTATAAACCTGACTCTTTCCTTGAATTAAGATGAAGTGTTCTACTATCCCTGAATAAACAAAGAATCCTAGAATCTTCTGATTAAACATCCAAAGACCAAGCAGGTTGATATTCTATATTTATATAGAGTATCACAGCTTATTGGTCATAAGTAGAGCTAATAAATTAGGCTTTAAAGCACTAGACTTACCAACCCCTACAAACTGATACGAGTGACACTTTGAATCCAGAATATTGAACCTATCTATCTCATATATTAGTTTCACATTTGAAGTTCAACTAATTAAATAAATGAACTTTCACACAATATTCTAATTTTTCATGTTTCACCTGAGTCATAGCTGTGATTGTGCTTCATGTGAGCCTCAGACAAATAAGCAATTAGAAGGTCCTAAAATACTTGAATACAACAGTAAATGGCCTGTGTTTTATATAGCGCCTTCTAGAGTCCTGGAACCCCTCAAGGCGCTTTACAACACAATCAGTCATTCACCCATTCACACACACATTCACACACTGGTGGGGATGAGCTGCAATGTAGCCACAGCTGCCCTGGGGCGCGCTGATAGAGGTGAGGCTGCGAGCACTGGTGCCACCGGTCCATCCGACCACCACCAGCAGGCAACGTGGATTAAGTGTCTTGCCCAAGGACACAACGACAGAGAAAGACTGAGCGGAGCTCGAACCTGCAACCTTCCGATTACGGGGCGAGCACTTAACTCCTGTGCCACCGTCGCCAACAGTGGGGAAGGTTTCTGTAAAAATAAGAAATAAAATCAAGGACGGGTAATACATGTGACTAATAATGTGAGTGCATACCACACTCCATGAATTAGAAAGAAAATCAAATAATTTAACAAAGATAAAAACAGATTTCATATTTAAAAGGTGAAAGAGCACTTGACCTCAGATCCTTTTATAATTAAGTTTCTTTTTGCTTTGCAGTTTTGTAAATCTTTCAAATAGAAATAAAAATATTCAACAACTATTATTTGTCTCAAATCTTTTATAAGTATTGGTAATAAATTAAAGAAAATTAGAGAGATGGTGTTACAGCTCCAAATTATAACACTTCCCCCACCGTGCTTCACAGTGGGAAAAAGACGCCTTTCCATAAATGTTGCAATTTATGTGCGTGAAATGTCTGTTTACTGATGCCAGACTACTTGTCTGAGGTTTTGTTTAAAGAACAGGTTCACTGTGAAATCAATTTTTACTTATTTTAAAAAAGAGCAGTCACTTTGAGTTCAACATACAGGCTGACTGTGAAATCACTCTCCTACACCTATAATATTCTCCTACATATATCTCCTGCATTAGCCTCTGATAGAAAATAGACAGAAAAAACGCTCAGCTCAGAAAAGCCTGACTGATCTATATTCTACTGTCACTTAAACATTCATGGACTCACCCATCTTGGCTGGCGACAGGGCAGACTGTTGTTGGTTCAGTGTCCAGGTAACAGCAGAAAATGTCTTGACTAGTAGAAGCTAACTATTAGCATTAGCAACTCTAATGCATAGCAGAACTCCTCCAGGCTTGTGTTATTTGTGGAAATAAAACATCAACGTTGCAGAGAAACAGAGTCAGTGGTAGAGTCACATTGCTGTTAGCCAATCAGAGAAGAGATATCAGGAAGTAAGACTCAATCATGCCATCTTCTGCCACTTTCTCCTCTGGCTGACTTCTATGTCCTCAAACAGGCACACCAGAACTTTATTCCCCCAGAGAACGACTTAACAGGCATTCATTCCTACTAGAGACTACTGAAAATATATTAAAATATGAGTTAAGTAGATTTCTAAATATTTGATTGCATATTACATTTTATAACTTTTTATGAATGATATGTTAGCTTGGCCAGTTGAGGTGGCTTGGGCATCTGGTCAGGAGGACTCCTGGACACCTCCCTGGTGAGGTTTTCCAGGCACGTCCAACAAGTAGGAGGCCTAAAGGAAGACCCAGGACACGTTGGAGGGACTACGTCTCTCACCTGGCCAGGGAACGCCTTGGTAATTCCCTGGAGGAGCTGGCCCAAGTGGCTGGGGAGAGGGAAGTCTGGGCCTCTCGACTTAGGCTACTGCCCCCGCGACCCGACTCCGGATAAGCGGATGAAAATGATGGATGGATGGAAGTTAGCTTATTCGTTACATGTCTCTTGATGTGCCTAAACGTTGACAGGACTAGCTTAGGGAGTTCTCTTTAAATGCTGCGATGAGATTTTGGAAAGTTTGCATCACTCTGCCCATTGGCAGAATCGGTTCTTACAGCCAGTTTATTTGACATTTCTGCATGATGTTGCATCTAAAGTAAAGTTCGTGCGAAAGCCAGTGCTGGTTCTGCAAGTGAAAAGTCACTTCTGCTCTTTTATTTGTTTAAACAAACTTAGGCTGAAGCTGAAATGTACAAACAGTAAATATTTCATTTTGTATTTAAGTAGGACCTTAAATCTAAAGTTTTTATCATTAGAGCTTTATGGTTAACAGCAGAGTGGAGATCATTTTTATGGACCGTTTTCTATATGAAGGAAAGAAGGGTCATAACAGTCGCTTGATAAGGACAGTTGTGCTTTTACAACATGAAATAAAACAAAATGAGTGAGTTCTGTTTTATATAGCTTGTTAGAAGTGGGGCAAAAAGATTCAAATTATTAGATGTGTTTTTTACATGTGCTATAATTTTCTATTTTATTCATTTATGTATTAGGGAGTGTCTTTGCAAACGTGACGAACTAGAAAAACATACTTATCTGATGCTGTTTGACTTTTCTCCTCCTCCTCCTGGGTCAAAAGAATACAACCTTAAAACAAAATATATCAAACAGGATTATTTTTTCTCGTGTTCTGTATTAAACGCGCTAACCTGAACACCTCAGAAATAGAAACACACCCCGCTTGCCTAACGACACTTATTGCATTGGAAAACTGTTTCAATGGCAGCACTTTGCATGTTCAACGACTCTGTACTGCTTCAGAGGACAAAAGTGCTCCACTTGATTAACAAGAGAGCGAGATCCAGTTCTGTGTTAAAGAGTAGCCAAAGTAGGCCATTTATTCAGAACTTTCCCTTGATTATTTTATCATTATGGCCATAAGCTTGTTGTGCTGAAATTTATATCTTTTAAAATTTCTTCCAGGTTTTGGTTTTATTTATTTTATAAATCTTCCTCTTGATACAATGAGTGGTCAGCAGAAGTCAGTAGATGCCTAACCAGCTTTGGTAAATGTCTAAATTTCCCAGAATAGCCAGTTAACTTCATAATTAGTTTTCCGAAGCTCTTTGTACCACATTTAGGTGTTTTTTCTTTAAAAGATTTTTGGTATTGAGCTGGAGGAAGCTGAGGTGTAAGCTTTCTGCCCAACCAGGAAACCAGTTAAAGAGGCAGTAGCATGTAAAACAACACTTATATTGTTTTTTGGCGGGGGGATAAAGCACCTTATACTAGCACAGTGACCCAGTGGTAGAGTGTCTGCCCTGAGATTGGGACATTGTGGGTTCAAATCCACAGTTGGGCATGCCAAAAACTTTAAAAATGGGACCCAATGCCTCCCTGTTTGACACTCAGTATTAAGGAGTTTGACTGAGGGTTTAAACCACCTAATAGTTCTCAAGCGCGGCCGTGTCTGCAGCCCGCTGCTCCCCCAGGGTATGCGTCAAATGCAGAGAACTCATTTCACACACCAGTGTGACAACTAACCGGACTTTAACTTAGGTGGTAAAGCAGCACTTCCTAGCTTCTCAGCGGGTGATACGCTGCCAACTTAACCAAGGCTAATTTGAGCAGGGTTAATTCTGGTGTTGAGTTGAGGGACAGTTGTGAGCCCAAAGAAAGTTACTCATGCTTTCTAGAGACTCAAAGCCTAGTTTCTTAGCCTCGGTGAAGTTAGCAGCTCGAGACAGCAGTAGCTCAGGAGACAGAGCGGGTCTTAATTGGAAAGTTGCAGGTTCAATCCCAGCTCTGACCAGATAATGCTGCTGTTGTGTCCTTGGGCAAGACACTTAACCTGCCTTGCCTGCTGGTGTTAGGCAGGTCTCGCCTCTGTCAGTGCGCCCCGGTAAAGCTGTGGCTACATAGTAGCATGTGAATGGGTGGATGACTGATTGTGTTGTGAAGCGCCTTGGGGGGTTGTAGAAGAAGGCACTATACAGATGCAGGCCATTTACCATAGTGATCGCTCCAATGGAACCTCCACACCCCATAGCAGGGTTCTGGCTGGCCAGTCACAGCTCTATAGAGCTTTGAAACGGATAGAGCACAATAGTGGGTCAATCACAGTGCTCTATCAGCTTTGGGGGCCAATCAGGGCCCTCTATTTGTCTGGTGTGGAATGTGGTGCGACGGAGTGGAACAAGATGGCGCATTTGAAACGGCTTTTACATCAATTTTGGACTATTTGGACTTGGGCTTTATTAGAGTCTGGAGCAACTAGATGTATTGAAGTCCTTTATTTAGGAAAAGGATGTATTTTTGCATTCTTCAACAACGGACTCCGTCTTTAACCCACATGCGTTGCGGTGAGTACGTCACTTTGTTCGTTGTGCAGTAGCATGCGGAGATCATTTGAAAAACAACGGTGGAACCCGCCACACCATAACAATCGTAACTAGATCTTTGCCAGACTAAATAATATATTTTCCATACAGTTTCCAGTATTTACTGCTGATGTTTATGAACAAGTCCGTCTACCAGTTAGAGCTGAAAACCATCCGATTGCATGGGTACCTTCCTAACTACTCACTTGTTATGTTTGTTTTTCTTTCTATGCACCCTTTAAATGGATCAATTGAGCTTCCTAATTCATCAGCAACGCAGATTAATATCATGTAGAAAGCATAGTGGCAACTTAAACTCAGCTCATTACGTTGCTGCTGTGCTGCGAGGGAGTCAAACTCACACATAAATACTTTCTAGAACGCCTGATGATATTGTACCAGTTGCCCTTCTCACAACATTAACCAGCTAAATTCCCCTGCCGTACGAGGATGCCAACTTGAGGGACAAAACAAACCCAGGATCAGCAGTTTCCGGGGCTAATGCGGTTTGGTGTCCAGAGAAATGCTGATGAGAAGGAGAATGTTGTCCCCTCCAAGCCCAGGGAGCAACCCCGTCCCCCCGCTGTGAAGGTCGTGAGCTCATACATTTTTTGTCTGGTAGAGGGGGATGAATGGGCCTACCTGCACTGTCCCGCGAGTTAGACCCAGCATTGGCGAGCTGGGGAAGGGTGGGGGTTCCTGCCCTCTTCGTCATCCCGCCGGTCACAGTCAGGAAGATTGATGACTTCGCTTCCTGAAGTGTGTTTCAGGAAGCGGCTTTTGATCTCACCCAGGTCTCTGCTGGTCTTCACCACCGACAGGTCGGTACTCCGCAGCTCTCCTAATTGAACAGTTCAGACACACAGGGTCATGTGACGCATCAATGTTGATACAGACAGGGCCTGATCCCCCACCCCCCTCCACTCCTGATGGTGCTGCTGTCTGCGGCACTAATGAAAATCTGTGTCTACCATCTTTCACTTAATTATTCATATCTGTGCTTTGGTCACTTTGCAACATGAGCAATGTTTCTGATGACAGAACGTTTTATTTCAATCCTCTGAAAAATGGACAGAGTATAATGCAAGGACGCTGCTAATTCTGTTCTGAGGCAGGAGCGAAAAGAGGGCACCCTTGAAAGGTTTTCTTTCCCATGAAGCACTTCCATTACAATGTCGGTGAACAACAAAGAATGTTATATCCAAGGCTCTGGGATTGCTTCAGGGGTTATTTGTGACTTTCAAGGATTTGCAGGGTGATAATTCAGCAGACCTTCTTGTCTTCCCTCTGTTAATGTTGTTCTCAGTTTAGTAGTTATCGTTTCCACCCTCTCCTGCTACACTGGCCGTGTTTCTGGAACTAAAAAAAAAAAAAAAAAAAAAACAACACTCCCACCCCCCTTCCATGTGAATTTTGTTTAGTGTGAAATTGTTTACCACTCGAGAATGCTTCATGCTCTGAGAGTGCAGTTTAAAAGAAGACACGGGTTTATCAGGTACTGCCCCGGGATCACAGCACGCGGTGCCCTGAAATTCAGCCATATTACTGCGAGAAAACCTCACACAAAGAGACCATTTCCAGCCCACGCGGTGAAGCAAGATAAGAAAGCCTTAAACAACTGCTCCTCCGTGGTCTGAGCTGAGATCTGTGTGGAAAACTGAGCAGCATCTCTATCAGCTTCAATGGTGGGTGATTCTTCGATGTAGCCGTGGAAGATGACAGTCTGAATAAAGTCTGCACCAGTCATGTTCTGATAGACATTTGCTATGATGAAGGAGAGATAATTCCAGACATGCTGTGATTTGAGATGAACAGTGTGGCGGGCTGTCCTGTGGGTCTCATCCTCGTCCTTTTTGGCCTTTGGTGCCCCGCTGGCTCCTGTGTGCTTTAAAAATGGCAATGCATGATGTCCATGCTGGGTCCAAACACCTGCTCAGACCCCAGCCTCTGCCAAATCCACATCTCCATCTATAAGTTGCCTCCATCTGCGCCCCGCTGCCTCGTGGGAGTCGTCTCATCTGTTTGTTTTCACTTTGCCACTCTGTTGCGCTGAGTGCTATTAAACACAAGGGAATCGACATTAATCAGGGATCATCCCTCTCCGAAACACTTGTGTATAACGATGGAGAGCAGGGAGGAGGTGCATAATTAGGTTCCATGCACCAAGGTTGGTTATTTGCATGTAGCCTCCTGGTTAATTAGTCAACAATTTCAGTGCAAATAGACAAAAATAAATATGTTTCTGTCTCATTAACTGTATTTCATATAAGGTAAAACAGCTAAATGATTAAATCTCTCCTCTTAAAGGTGTAGTTCACCAAGAAACCATTTTTTAATAATTATTTTTGATTATAATCCGTTACTCTTAGTTTTTTGGGCAGGCTGAACATGAAAATAGTCTCCTATACCTACTCCTGCATTAGCTTCTGAAAGAAAATAGACAATCGGTCTCTTGAGCGCAATCATACTGGCTGACTTAGTTTTAGCTTTCGGAATCAGCCGATAATGTCTCAGCTAGCAGACGCTAACCATTGGCTTTCGCAAATCAACCACTTAGCAGAAGCTCCTCCAGGCTTGTGTTATATGTGGAGATGAAACATCAATGTTGCAGAGCAAACAGAGTCAGTGTTGTTATCCAATCAGAGGTAAGATGCCCAAATATCAGGAAATAAGCCTCCAAATCCTGCCATGTTAACCTCTCCTCTGATGATGCAGGCCTATCGGGCTGATGCAGGTGCTTCTGGGCTTCCCCCACCCCAAGTATGGCTTGCAAGGCATTCATTCCTACCAGAGAATACTACAAATTTATTGATTAAATGAGATGCCCACAACTTTAATGTTTTATTACAAAAAATATATATATATTTTAAAATTTTATTAACTATGTGATCTTAAAAGCTTAGAAATCCTGCAGAAAAATCTTCTCTTACATGATCATCACGTGTGACCCGAGCAGTTAAACATCTGCTGGTTCCATTCATGAAAAAAAAAAAAATCTGAGTTTTCTTTTACGCCTTCAAACCCTGCAGAAAAATGACCTGGAGAAATAAAAAAATAAATAAAAAACCATTCACATTAATTCCATTTTGATATTTTTTCCAGCATTGTTCAGCCGTCAAAGAGGTCTTTGAAAAGTGCAATCCATGAAATAGAAGGGCTTTTTTTTCCGAATGTACACTTAATATGTCAAGGGCCCATTTAATAGACATGAAGATTTAATGACCTGACTCAAAGGATAAGATAGTTAGAGCTCTGGTTATATTAGGATCTGAAAGTATTCACATCGCTTTTTTTTCCCCCACTTTGAAGAGTTTGTCAGAGTTGAGCCGTAGCTTGTTGCTTTTGACAGATTTACAGGTAAAAATTCACCTTTTTGCTCAACAAGACTCCAGCTCAGTGCAGTTTAGTCAGTGGGCTTTTTATTTTTATTTTTTTGTTGCCTATTGAATTTAACAGAGCTTTAAAATGTTTATATTATGGTTATGAATGTAGGGGCATAATTAGGTGAGGCATTTGGCATCAACATAGGTAAAGATGGACAACTCATCTCTGTTCCTTCTTCAAAGTCAAGTCAAAAAGTTTTATCTGTGTGTTTCTAGATGGAGTTAGTATGTTCTCCCAGTGCATGCATGGCTTTTCTCTGCTCACTTTTCTTCTCACAGACCAAAAACATGTATGTTAGGTTAATTGGAGACTAATGTGTCCCTAAGTTTGAGTGAGTGTGTATGTGTTACTGGTTGTGTGTATCGTGTGTCCATGTGATGGACTGGGTACCTGTCCAGGGTGTCCCCCACCTCTCATTAGATGATTGCTGGTGATAAACATCATCTGTCTGCAACCCTAATGAGGATGGAGTGGTTCAGAGAATGAATGGGTTGATGGAAGGACTGGTGCATGGAAGAATGGATGGATGCATCAATGGATGGAAGGATGGGTGATTGGATGGATGGATAAAAGGATGGATAGATGGAAGAATAGTTGGAAGACTATGTTGCTCAATTGATAGAAGGGTGGATGGATGATTGGATGGATAGATAGATGGATAGAAGAATAGACAAATCAATGGATAGATGGTTGAACAATAGAAAGATGGATTGATGGCTAGAAGAATAGATGGATGGATGGATGGATGAATGGATGGATGGATGGATGCATCGATGGATGGATGGAAGATTAGAAAGATGGATAGATGGTTGGAAGAATAGATGGATGGTTTGTTGGAAGAATAGATGGATGGATGGTTGGAAGAATAGATGGATGGATGGTTGGAAGAATAGTTGGACAGATGTTTGGAAGAATAGATGATAAATGGATAGATGGATGGAAAGATGGATGGTTGGAAGAATAGATGGATCAATGGATAGATGAATGGATGGACTGAAGATTAGAAAGATGGATAGATGGTTGGAAGAAAAGATGATCAATGGATAGATGGATGGATAGATGGATGGAAGGATGGATGGATGGATGAATGGAGCAATGGGTGGTTGGATTGAAGATTAGAAAAATGGATAGATGATTGGAAGAATAGATGGATCAATGGATGGGTAGATAGAAGGGTGGATAGATGGAAGGATAGGTGGATGGATGAGTGGATAGAACAATGGATGGATGGAAGAATAGATGGATCAATGGATGGATGGATTGAAGATTACAAAGATGGTTGGAAGAATGGATGGATGGATGGTTGGTTGTAATAATAGATGGATCAATTGATGGATCGATTGATGGATGGATTGAAGATTACAAAGATGGATAGATGGTTGGAAGAATAGACGGATGGACGGTTGGTTGGAATAATAGATTGATCAATTGATGGATGGATGGATGGATGGATGGATGGATGGATGGATGGATGGATGGAAGAATAGATGATCAATGGATAGATGGATGGTTGGAAGAATAGATGGATCAATGGATGGGTAGATAGAAGGATGGATAGATGGAAGGATAGGTGGATTGATGATTGGATGGAACAAAGGATTGATGGAAGAATAGATGGATCAATGGATGGATGGATTGAAGATTACAAAGATGGATAGATGGTTAGAAGAATAGATGGATGAATGGTTGGTTGTAATAATAGATTGATCAATTGATAGAAGGTAGGATGTATGCATGGATGGATGGATAGATGGTTGGAAAAATAGATGGATCAATGGATGGGTAGATAGAAGGATGGATAGATGGAAGGATAGGTGGATGGATGGTTGATTGGAATAATAGATTGATCAATTGATAGATGATGGATGGATGGATGAATAGATGACCAATGGATAGTTGGATGTTTGGAAGAATAGATGATCAATGGATAGATGGATGGAAGGATGGATAGTTGGAAGAATAGATGGATCAATGGATGGGTGGATAGAAGGATGGATAGATTGAAGAATAGATGGATCAATGCGCGGATGGAAGGATGAATGGATTGAAGATTAGAAAGATAGATAGATGGTTGGAAGAATTGATTATCAATGGATAGAAGGATGGATGGATGCAAGAGAATGCATTTTATTCATAAGGAAAATGTTGCACAGCTCCATCTAAAACCAACACAAACCTCCAACTATGTGATGCAGTTATGTACCCTTTATTATTTCTCATCACAAATAATCAGAAAACAAAACATCTTATTTTTGGTATTTTGCTTCCAAAACAAAAACACTTTTGTTGGAGTTCCCCAAGGCCAACTGGATTTATGTTTCCTCGGTTCTCATGAAGGTATTTCAAAGTATTATTTTCTCACTTTTAGTCCAGTTCATGAAAGAGAAAAGCAGAAATCTTTTCCCAGATTACAGATAATTTGCCGTTCATCTCTGCGTCAGGACAACCGTTCCTAAAACTGCTCAAGGCTTCTTCACATTTCTGACTTTGAGAAACATCAAATCACCTGCTGAACAAAGCATCTGGTTTCTGTGAAGAAAGGCAGAATGATGATTAGTCTCTCAGTTTCACCCCCTCTCCTAGACGTGATTGAGATATAATCGGTTATGACGGTTGGGACTGAGCACATGCGCCTCTAAAGGGAAACTGTTTTCTAGACATTCGTCTAATTAACGCTAATAATGTCCTGAGCTGTGAAAGAAAAGCCGCTTCACCTTAGCAGCTCAGATAACACAGGTGTGGTTTGTCACCTACAATAGCTGTCAGTCATGTGACTTATAGGATTTATATATCGTCTATTGCAAGGGGAAAGAAAAGCCTTGGTTTGAGGCCCATTGAATTTGTGTTCTTTTGTCGGTCGAAGAAAACGGAGTAGATTGAGTTTGAGGTGTGCAGGAAGGTTATAGAAGACCACAATAAAAGTCTTTTTATCAGAGCCAGGCTGAAGCAGAATGGTGAATTGTGTTCTATGATATTGGCTCTGCAAAAGACAAATTGTGTTCTTCTCAAGGACACATCGTCAAACAACTGCTTTTGAACAGAAAAGAGAGAGACTGTATTCATAGTGGTTTCATTATAATTATTTTCTTCACCTCCATCTTTATATTCCCTTGAGAGGAAGAAACAGATACTTTGAGAGAAAACAGGCAGCTTTGCTGCTCCGGCGACATCAACATAAACTTTCCTCTCCAAAAGCTGCCTTTCAGCTCCTTGTAAACAATTATCATTGAGGTTGCTTGTAACCTCTACTTTGAACCCTGAAGAGGCTGATAAACAGTAGTTTTGTCAGGCTTTGCTACAACTGTTTTCTAAATTTGTACTGAAATTCTTCTCAAGGTCTTTAAATGTTTCTATTCTCTGTGTTTAATTATTTACAGCCTATCTGCTGTAATTTCTGTCACACATTTTCTCCATCCTTTTGCTGAATTATAGATGTCCAATTCCCCCTGCCTCCACATCCAACAAGCACTCATTCAGTCTGGTTGAATAACCCTAACTCCGAAGCGCCTCCACATCTCCTCCTCGGCTAAAGGACATGACTGTCAGGAGGGCTGCGAATTATTCCCAGCATTCCCGCTGCCTAGATGGCTAGATCTTAGATCCCATATATCTTGTGAGGAGGTGGCTCAGAAAATGCAGCATCCATTTCACAAAGTCAAGAGCGTCCCTTTGATTTACACTGTGGGTAACACCCTGAGTGGAGTATGACACATGCAGGTTTTTACCGACAAACGATTACCCCGCACGAACCATCTGCGATGTGCTGAGGTTGAGGAATTGCCTTAGGCACCTCCCACCCCTCCTACAGAGGTTGTAACCCACCCAAAACTCTAAATGAGGCCTTTCTTTATCCTCATTTCAAACGAATTTCTTTATGAAACCTTTCCACAAAAGACTAAACCTGGTCTGAGAGGGAGGGGGTGGGTGTGTGGTCATGTCAAGAAGCTTGTGCAGGAATGGGGCTTTGTTGTCACTCTGACCTCTATCGCTGTCCAGGATGTCTGTGGAAACAAACTGACAGATTCATTTAACCGGTTTTACTTTTACTTCCTCCTCCCTTCCCATCGACTGGCTGTCTGTTTGTCCCCCTTTAGTGGGTTTTCATTTTCTCACGCCTGCAAGGTTAGTCCTGTTAAAGTCCAGCAATGTAAAGAACCGATTCCTGGATTTTCATAGACTCCTTTCTGTGAATCCTCTTTTCCAGCCTTTAAAATTAATATTAAAAATGAACTAATTAATTGGTTAATGTTAGTACAAAACTATTTAAAAAGTCCATTTATTATTTGATTATATAACAGTAACAGGGAGCCTAAGTCAGTTCTGCATCATGAGTCCCCGGAAGAACGAAAAAATGAATGCAAGTTAACGGGGCTAAAAATGCTCTTTTTTGATTCCGCTTGTTTTGTGCCATGGATTTCACATATGATGTCCGTGAATTTTAAAGACACATTTTGACACCAAGAAGGGGCTCATTTTCGAACGGGGGGGAACTCTATTTCAGGTTTTGTGTGAAAATAAGATCAGAACTACAAATGCGCTTCATTGAAAGTGATGTCATCGAACCAGACACGGAGAAAACTGAGGGAAAAGGGCTGTAAGTTCAGCAAACTTCCCACAGGAGGAAAGAACCACCATAAATCTGGTCATTTGGTAAGAAGCAGCTACGCTAGTGGAGAGGAGATTACGTGGTAATGTCACATTTGTGACGTGCCGATTTCTAGTGTGTAGTCATGCTAATTAGTGACTTTTGCAAGCTGATAAATCTCAAAGTACATGACTGGCATGGTCAAAACACCCATCAATAGTTTTCATTTAAATTGCAGTACAACATATGTGCGATTCAGGGCGTAAGGCAAAGCGAATTAGAAAATAGCGTTTTTATCCCCTTTGACCTGCATTAATTTTTTCGTTCTTCCGGGGACTCATGATGCGGAAGTGACTTAGGCTCCCTATAAAGAAATAATATTGGCTCTTACTGCCTGTAGATCCTCAGCCAGAGAGCAGAAGGCATTTATAGGACAGATTTTTGATGAATGTACTAATTCTATGAATGAATGAATATTTTATTTGAACATACCTACATTATTTCTACTTAAAAACAAACACACCTTATAAACAAACACACACACACACACACACACACACACACACACACACACACACACACACACAAATCTAAAACTCAATCACAAAATAAAAAAATAAATTAATGAAATGAAAATAGAAAAAAGAAATCTAATCAATAAATAAGTAAATAAAAATATATAGTTTAGATAATATGTTCAAAAGGAGAATCTTATAAAACTCCTGCTCCCTCTCCATGTTATTCAAATTCAATTCAATTCAAAAATACTTTATTAATCCCAGAGGGAAATTGATTGCTGTAGTAGCTCAGAATAATAATAATAATAATCAAGTCATCAAAGAGGTGTTGTATATTACAATGGCTGTTGGCAGGAAGGATCTCCAGGATTCAGTCAACATGAAACTCAAAAGCATCCATATTTACTATAGTTTGTGTCCTTATTCACCTATGTTCTGTATGACATTCTCTATAGTTGCCCTCGACTTCCCCAATGTCCCATTTACACCAGTGCATAACTGCATTTGTAAGCATTCTTTTTCCCTTTTACCCAACAGTAAACATACAACACAGTACATGAACACGAATAATTGTCATTGTAATATTCCCCCTGGATGTTTTAATGGTTTGATGCAACCGGTGGGAAATTGCCTTTTGCATACAAGACCAAAATTTCCAAGGCAAAACATCACAAGACCATTTCTTGCTGCCAATCTAAGAATCACTGACAAGCTCATAACACCTGATGTTTTCTGATTTTTGTTTTGGTTAAAAAAACATTTATGAAATATTTTATTTTAAAAAGTACATTTATTTTAGCTTCATGGCATGAAGGGATCTTGCTGATATTAAAGGTCAACTTTATTTTTGCAGTGGCCTCTAGTAGGAATTAATGCCTAATGAAACAAAGCGCCTGTTTTAGTGGAGTTGCTAATGCTAACGGTTAGTTTCTTCTAGCTGAGACGTTCTCTGCTGTTTCCTGGTTAGGTTTAGGGTTTAAACCACAAACAGCCTTCTGCATTGTGAGCCAAGATGGGTGAGTCCATGAATGATAAGTAACAGTGTGATGTAGATGTGTCAGGCTTTTCAAATCCTATAGTCTCACCATCTATTTTCTATCAGGAGCTAATGAAGATGATAGGTGTAAAACTATTTTCATGTTCAGCCTGCACAACAAACTCAGAGTAACCATTTATAATCTGAAATAATGCTTTTAAATTCTGTGACGTTGACCATTAAATTCTCGATTAGAACAAAACTAAAGTGTGCTAAAAGAAAACAAATAACTTGTAATTTTGGAAAAAATAAGTCAAACTGCTGGAGTTAGTAGGGAATTAAAATATGAGTACAATCTTCCCTTGGCAAATGCAAACACACGCACTTGATATGTTCAGTACAATGCTTACAGTCTGTAAAAGGACTTAGGGTTTTTAATGTTTTTACCTTTGTCCAATCCCCGGACAAGAAAACTAGTTTTTGGGACATGGAACGTCACCTCGCTGGCGGGGAAGGAGCCGGAGCTTGTGGCAGAGGTTGAGCGGTACCGGCTAGATATAGTCGGACTCACCTCGACACATTGCATTGGCTCTGGAACCCGAGACCTGGAGAGGGGTTGGACACTCTACTTTGCTGGAGTTGCTCCGGGTGAGAGGCGGAAGGCTGGGGTTGGCTTTTTGTTAGCCCCGAGACTCTCTGCCTGTGTGTTGGGGTTTACCCCGGGGGACAAGAGGGTAGCTTCCTTGCGCCTTCGGGTCGGGGAACGGGTCCTGACTGTTGTTTGTGCTTATGGGCCAAATATCAGTTCAGAGTACCCACCCTTTTTGGAGTCCCTGGGACGAGTGCTAGATAGTGCTCCATCAGGGGACTCCATTGTCCTGCTGGGGGACTTCAATGCTCACGTGGGCAATGACAGCTTGACCTGGAGGGGTGTGATTGGGAAGAACGGCCCACCTAATCTGAACTCGAGCGGTGTTTTGTTATTGGACTTCTGTGCAAGCCGCAGTTTGGCCATAACGAACACCATGTTCGAACATAAGGATGCCCACCGGTACACTTGGTACCAGGGCAACCTAGGTCACAGGTCGATGATAGATTTTGTAGTCGTATCATCTGACCTGCGGCCGTATGTTTTGGACAACCGAGTGAAGAGAGGGGCGGAGCTGTCAACTGATCACCACCTGGTGGTGAGTTGGATCAGATAGCAAGGGAACATGCCGCGTAGACCTGGCAGACCCAAACGCATAGTGAGGGTCTGCTGGGAACGCCTGGCAGAAGAACCTGTCAAGACGGTCTTCAACTCCCACCTCCGGCAGAGCTTTGACCACGTCCCGAGAGCGGTGGGGGACATTGAGTCCGAGTGGGCCTTGTTCCACTCTGCGATTGTCGAGGCGGCTGTTGCTAGCTGTGGTCGTAAGGTGGCCGGTGCCAGTCGTGGTGGCAACCCCCGTACCCGCTGGTGGACACCAGAGGTTCGGGGAGCCGTCAGGCTGAAGAAGGAGGCCTACAGGGCGTGGCTGGTCTGTGGGTCTCCGGAGGCAGCAGACAGGTACCGGATAGCCAAGCGGGGTGCAGCAGTGGCAGTTGCCGAGGCAAAATCTCGGGCGTGGGAGGAGTTTGGTGAGGCCATGGAGAAAGACTATCGATCGGCTCCAAAGAGGTTCTGGCAAACTGTCCGGCGCCTCAGGAGAGGAAGGCAGCAACTCGCTCACACTGTTTACAGTGGGGATGGGGAGCTGCTGACGTCAACTGAGGCTATAGTCGGACGGTGGAAGGAATACTTTGAGGAGCTCCTCAATCCCACCAATGCGCATTCCGAGGAGGAACCAGAGCTGGGAGGCCTGGGGATGGACTGTCCGATCTCGGGGGCAGAAGTTGCTGAGGTAGTCAAACAACTACACAGCGGCGGAGCCCCGGGGGCGGATGAGGTTCGTCCTGGGTATCTCAAGGCTATGGATGTTGTAGGGCTGTCATGGTTGACACGTCTCTACAACATTGCGTGGTCATCGGGGGCAGTTCCTAGGGAGTGGCAGACCAGGGTGGTGGTCCCCATTTTTAAGAAGGGTGACCTGAGGGTGTGTTCCAACTATAGGGGGATCACACTCCTCAGCCTCCCTGGAAAGGTCTACGCCAAGGTACTGGAGAGGAGGGTCCGATCGATAGTTGAATCTCAGATAGAGGAGGAGCAATGTGGTTTTCGTCCTGGCCGTGGAACTGTGGACCAGCTCTATACCCTTGCAAGGGTGATGGAGGGGGCATGGGAGTTTGCCCGACCAATCCACATGTGCTTTGTGGATTTGGAGAAGGCTTATGACCGTGTCCCCAGGGGCACCCTGTGGGGGACGCTCCAGGAGTATGGGGTGGGTGGCTTTCTGTTAAGGGCCATTCAGTCCCTTTACCAGAGGAGCGTGAGTTTGGTCCGCATAGCCGGTAGTAAGTCGGACCTGTTCCCAGTGAGGGTTGGACTCCGCCAGGGCTGCCCTTTGTCACCGGTTCTGTTCATCACTTTTATGGACAGAATTTCTAGACGCAGCCGTGGTGTGGAGTGTGTCGAGTTTGGTGGCAGGAGAATCTCGTCTCTGCTTTTTGCGGATGATGTGGTCCTCCTAGCTTCATCCAGCTCTGACCTTCAGCTCTTGCTGGGTAGGTTCGCGGCCGAATGTGAAGCGGCTGGGATGAGGATCAGCACCTCCAAATCTGAGACCATGGTTCTCGACCGGAAAAGGGTGGCTTGCCACCTCTGGGTCGGGGGAGAGGTCCTACCTCAAGAGGAGGAGTTTAAGTATCTCGGGGTCTCGTTCACGAGTGAGGGTAGAAGGGATCGGGAGATCGACAGGCGGATTGGTTCGGCGTCTGCAGTGATGCGGACGCTGAGCCGATCTGTCGTGGGGAAGAGGGAGCTGAGCCAGAAAGCCAGGCTCTCGATTTACCGGTCGATCTACGTCCCAATCCTCACCTATGGTCATGAGCTTTGGGTAATGACCGAAAGAACGAGATCGCGGATACAAGCGGCCGAAATGAGTTTCCTCCGTAGGGTGGCCGGGCTCAGCCTTAGAGATAGGGTGAGGAGCTCGGACATTCGGGAGGGACTCGGAGTAGAACCGCTGCTCCTCCGGATCAAAAGGAGCCAGTTGAGGTGGTTTGGGCATCTGGTCAGGATGCCTCCTGGACGCCTCCCCGGGGAGGTGTTTCGGGCATGTCCTGTCGGCAGAAGGCCCCCGGGTTGACCCAGGACACGTTGGAGAGGTTACATCTCCAATCTGGTCCGGGAACGCCTTGGGGTCCTGCCGGAGGAGTTGGTGGACAAGGCCGGGGAGAGGACGGCCTGGAGCTCCCTAATTGGGATGCTGCCCCCGCGACCCGGACCCGGATAAGCGGAGGAAGACGAAGACGAAGACGAAGACGAAGAAGACCTTTGAACTATAAAAGTAGAACTACGAGTATAGTTAAGTATTTTTTAATTAATAAACTATAAGAATACCTCCATTAAATGTTTATTATGTAATCTAAAGGCTTTAAAAAATAACCCACTGGCAAAATGCTCTCTCAAGTTCACTTCCCTAGTATTTACCAATAAGTGACTGCCTTTCACAATAGAAAATTTCAAAATAAAGCCCAGTTACAGCGTGTAGAATTAAAATTGCATCTCTGCCTCCTGGCTGTGTCTTTGGCTTGTATTTGAACCAATCTGACCACAAACAACCTTTGAATGTGGTAATTAAATAGTGAAGTCATAACCTCCATCTTTAGTTGTACAAACATTTGAAATCCAAAATCATTTTATGGCTGTTTTATAGTCTGATGCATCTTTAGGGCAGCACACAGGATACAGCTTACAGAGCACACCTTATTTTCACTGTCACATTTTTACCCTCCTATTCTGTTCAGTACTGTGAGAAGAGGTTCACCCATTCATCTCCACCCTTACAGCTTCAGGGGGTTCATCAGACAAAGTGGCAGCTGAGCTAGGTCCAGCGCCAGGCTCATTGACTGGTTTCAATTTGATCCAGAGCTCTGTTGGCCCCTCTGCCCCTTATCCTCACCCATCCTGGCAGTCTCATTCATCATGAGGCCGATAAAGAAAGACCTGATAGAGTGAAGAGCAACCACCACCATTCAATTAATCCTTGTGATTATCCACACCTTGGTGGTGCATGGGCAGAGCATGTGAATGTGTGTGTTGTGAGGATGGGCATTTGTCTCTGACTTTATAATGGGAGGTCTATTGGCTGTAGGGTGACATTCATTGTCACATGCATGTTTGCTTTGCTCGCAATGCTTCATTTGACTTTCTGCTTCTGGTGTCAGCTTGGTTTTCATGTCTTCATCTGACCTTCTTTAGTAAATCTTCCATCTTGGTTTCAATTGGGGCTCTTAATTTAAGATCAAGCCTCAGATTTGTGGTAGTTTTACTGGTTTTGGTCAAATGTTGAAAACATGCTTGAACTAGTGGTATATGACAGAGCCTTGCATGATTTGTTTGCTTGGTGGATGAGGGATGAGTCTCAGACACTGCACAAACAAATTTGGAGTCCAACATTGTAAAAATTGAGTGAATTGTAGCCATAGTTTTGTTTGCTAATTACAATTATTTGCGACAGCCTTCTTGAATTCACTTAAAGCTGGGTATATCGGTTAGATATTTTGGAGGGTCCTGGGAGCTTGAGGGTTCAGAAGTACCGGTATTTTACCTTTTCCTAGAACAGCACTTTTCTGGACTGAGATGACTGATGTTTTTCCTGGGATCTGCTTTAGCCACTCCTCCACCTTTGGGGTTACTGCCTCGTGTGCCCCGTTGACCAAGGGCACCCCCGACGTCTCCAGGCTTCTCTAGTTTCTCATGTTCCTTCTGCCAAAACAAATCAATTAAGCGAACCTGGAACATTGAACACTAGATTGTGTATCCATAAGAGAGCTGTCAATCAACAAGAATGTGACCCAGTTCCCAGCATGCACTACGGGGTGACATGGGTGCCTCTGTTAGCTTAGCACAAAAACCTAGCTTGCATTCTAAATCAACCTCTATTGAATTAATGTAAGTCTGTAAACTTCAAGCTACTGTGGACGAGGAGGGAAGGGAACGAAAATGGATTTATCTGTTGTGTATTGGAGCTAAGTGATAAGCATAGCGTCCAGCCTTACGCTACATCAGGTTGTTGTTTTTAGCCTGTTGTAGCATTAGCGGAGGTGTGCTAGCATCACGAGTGCCAGATTCCTGCCAGTTTTAGATGTTTCACTGCTCAAACACAGCAGTTTTGATTCAAACGAGTCATTAGCAGCTTCTGCATAACCCAATAAAGGTTGCAGAGATAATTCTGGAGTTTGGTTACACAATTTAAAGGAATTTGTGAAAAATTGCAAACTTTCACCAGTTTGCGACTACTTAAACACCTACTTAGTTTTGTTTTCTCTATTTCAAACACTGTTAGCATTTGACAAGATTAATAAACAAATCTGAATAACTATCTCACTTTTAAGAAACATGAATCTGATTTTATCAACTGTCACAGAAAAAGCTCTCAGTTTTCTCCTTGAAAGTCTCCAGTCAGCTGTTAGCAGTTGAAAAGTTTATCTTTTTCCTGAATTTCACAACCAACACCTCGCCAACTTCTATCTCTTTAAATCACTTCATGGAAAAGTGTCAGATACACAGTTTTATTCTTGTGGTTTTTCAGGTGTTTCCTTAACATTTTCTTCAGTAGTAAAAGAAAACTTGACTGTTGACTTTTTCTATCTTCCTTTTACAACCCCTCACCCACCCCCACCCCCCTCACCCCCACTCCCCCAATGCCACCCCTCATTTTTCTCTTCCTCCAGAGGATTGCTTAGACGAGCACTCTAGGAGGGTGATGGAGCTTTGATTGTCAGTTATCAAAAGCTATCATTATCGCTCGCCTTTCTGGGATATGAAAATGATTTCCTAAGTGTGAAACCCATGTCATTACCTCAGTGTGGTCCTTCGCCGTCACTGAGATGTAATAGAAAGAGGCAAACAAATGTTGCCTCATCTCACGGCTCAACCAGAACAGAGCGTGCAGCAATCGACATAAGTGAAGCAAACGCCGGGCCTCAACTGCTTGGATCGAAACACTTACCATGAAAACATTTCTCCAAAGATACAATTTGGTGTTGTCTTTGAAAGCAGCTGACATTCTCGGACGAGGGATCTGACCATTCCTGTGCCATCGAAAGTCAAGTAATCTTTTGTTGTCTGCCTTCAGATAACAAGCACTCCCTGCTCCACCCCCTTGCACCGTTTCATCCTGATGAGACGGCAGCCTGGATCAGTAGCCACATTGACTTGTTTGAGGAGGGGGGTGTTAGTCATTGGGGAAGCAGAATTTTCCTTCTCTCGTCTTGGGTGTGTTTCCTGAGCCGGGAGATGGAAGTCTATGCCAGCATCGGGCTTTTCTGCTTCCAATCGATGTGGATCTGATAAAGATCCTGGCTCTCTGGATGACTCGCACGCTGCGAGGCCCGAGGAGGATCTGATAAGTAATTCCCTCTTCTGTATGTATAGCTGGAAAGATGCTGAGAAACCAATCGGGTGCTGCTGTGCACACATGAAAACACTTTTGCCCCTGCAAGACTGTAAACACACATTGTCCCCCTCACACACACACACACACACACACACACACACACACACACACACACACACACACACACACACACACACACACACACACACACACACACACACACACACACACACACACACACACACACACACACACACACACACACACACACACACACACACACACACACACACACACACACACACACACACACACACACTTGTCTGGCAGTAAAGTGGCTATGCTCCAGACATGCCCAATTTGTTTCCTTTCATCCAGGACTAATGTCTTGCTCTACCCAGGGGCTAAGTGCCCCATTTGAAGCCCCCCTCTCTACAACATGCGGTTATTTGTTGTTTCGTGGAATCATGTTCTCACTTCTACGGCCATAAGCAGCTCCTCATTCAAATAAACAAATTAAAATTAAAAACAGCAGTAATACGCTGATAAATTCTAAAAACATTATTTAAATGTCACAGTGTAATGATGAAAACAGTCCTAATGGTTCTATGTAAATGTCAAATTCAAATTATTCTATTACGTCTGCAAGAGTGGGCCAGGTGACCATTTGTCCACCACTTGGAATACCAATCTGGACTCTCGCTGGAACCGAATCTGTGTGCGCCCCTGCATAAGATAGACCTTGGTAATTTCCTGCTCCAAGGGATGCTTTCACAGCCTTTATTATAACTCTGATCCTCTAGAAATATCTGCCATACTGGAGAGACATTACAGTCATATTTTTAGTACTTTCACCCCAACGTCTCCTTTAGTGTACGATAGCCTGAGAAAATTGGGAAGAAGGAAAAAAGCATCCGTGTGTGTTTCTACGATAGCCCTGTTATTCGCTGTTGTGATTTCTGCATTGGATTTTTATATTCAGCCTCTCATTGCTCAGTTAATAAAAGTAAACTAGCAGTCACAGTAGTCCGGGGTAATAGGCTCACTCCATCAGTTGTCATTCATGAGGTTACGAGCCCATTTGAAATGAGCTGCATCTCCTCCTTTTACGGGGATTTTAAAAGGATATGAGCCCTTTAGAGTGACACATCCATTTCAGATTACGGGCAGAATGTGTTTTTCATCCTTTTTTAGAATTAACCATGACCAGGCTCTGAAACAGGCCAGGATCCTTGTTGTTCATGCAAACAGATGATGTCATTCTGTCATGGGTTGCTTGGGCGCACACTGCAGATCTTCACATCTTTACTGCCTCCCTCAGACAGCTGGCATTTGCACTACAGGGAGCCACGAGGGCAACTAACAATTAGCCTTTTCTCCACAAAACTCCAGACTATGGAATAATCACGAGAGCTGCTTGTTGAATGGTCAACATTATTTTAAGTGCTCACTCGGCTTCTGCATCCAGGACGAAGCAAATTCTCTTTTCACCGAAGAGAAATCAAATTCCTCTGCTTGGTTTAAAAGCTCATAGTTATTTAAACAAGTTTTTTTTTTTTTTTGCACAAAAGCTTTTCTATTCCGGTACTTTTCCCATTCGGTCAGAATTTGGGGCTCCGTTGACGATACCTGTGATGTTCCGCCATGATGGAAATGTGACAATCTCCATGAACGCTCCAGAAATGGGCCACCCTCTCAGCCGTTCATGCACATCTGCTTGAGATTCACACTTTGGTGCGTTTGTCACTTTGAGAGCATCTGGTTTAATTTAATTTCTGTGCTTGGCCACCCTTCAATTCTCTGTGCCTTTAGTGGAACCGTTGCCTACTGAGTGCGGCCAACAGATAGTTCCACAAATATAGGGGTTTAAACTTCTATTTTCTGGATGGCTCTTCTCAACATTGCAAAAAATTTGGGGAAAAAAAAAGGACATGTTTTTTTATGCCAGTGCTCTGATAAAAGCTCTTCACTTTATCATGAATCCATTTGTTAATACATTAATGAGCGACTGCTGTTGTAATAAAGCTGGCTCCTTTCTTATGTGCTACCCTGTAGCGCAGTTCTAACGTTCAGCTCTTTTTCCGATCTGTCTCCAACAGCCCCTCTTCGTCTAATGCTATTCCATCTGTGCAATGAAATCACAAGAGATATCGTATGTTCTCCTTATGAAATCTACAAGTGTTCAGTCTTTAATTCAGTAAGGAGCTATTTTACCTTCTCCTCTTACTTACGGTTGAAAGGCTTGATTTGACATGTTTTTTTCCCTACTTGGTATCGACTATAGGTGCTCTCAGAAATGGAAGCCTTTTGTGGAATCGCATTAAGCCGCTGCCAACAGTGTTGTCTGCAGATTATTGCTTGTTTTTCATGCCTTCCACACAGTCTGTAGAAAAGAACAGCGTACTGGAGATCGAGACCACTTTACTCCCCCCAAACACACCTCCAGAATGTTAAACATGGCTGACGCGGCTACCTTCGGATTGTTAGACCATGTCTCCTGGGAAACGGGGAAATTGAACTCTGGCTCTTCTTAATAGGTGGTAAAGTGTTAAGTTCCAGAGAAATGGACTGCAGATTTAACCTGGAATGGAAATTGATCCCATTACCTTGTGCTTGGCCAGCTTCCCTCCTGTAGGAAGGAAGAGAAGGAGAGATGTTGGGGAAGGGGGGTAGAAGGGGTACAATGCAGAGTTCAGAAGAAATAGCAGGAAACAGAAAAAGGTGAGGGAATGGAGATGGGCAGGGTGAAGTAGCCGAGTGGAAAGAAAAGGATGGAGAGACAGGTGACGGAAGGAGGAGGAACTGAGGAGAAAAGTCCAAAAGGAAAGGCAAGGAGACACAAAGTATATATGTAATTAGAGGTGATGGGTGGCCGTGGGGGGGAGAGGTGTCTCCTGCCTGGATTGACAGGCTGGCTGACTCTGTATCAGTGTGGTGCTAATAGCTGACCGCCACTGGGGCCAGATGGAAAAGAGAATGGAAAAGGCAGAAGAAGCAGAGGAATGGCTACCTTTCCTTCTGGGGGGGTTTCCACCAACAGACCTGTGGTTTGGAGCTTTAGTAAGTCCAAGTTGGCTGCGCTGATGATATTTGGTGATGCTCAGTGTCAGGCGGTGGCTTTGAAAGGGTTTTGTGACAAATATTTGAGCTAAATACCCAAAACGCACATCTCAGTTTTTGTTAAAAGTGGTGAATTTTGTTTCAAAATTTGTCAAAACATTTGATCTGCAGTTTCTTATTTGGACCAAAATGTGCCTGATTTCACTGATGGTATCTTTTGATGTTTGGTCATACCTCGTTCTTCTCTCTAGAGCCCATGCACGGCCCTCGGCGGTTACAAGTGGTGGATATCCAGTCCAAACAGGTGACCATACGCTGGGAACCGCTGGGCTACAACGTGACCCGCTGCCACAGTTACAACCTGACCGTCCAGTACCGCTCCAGAGTGTCCGGTAAGGAGGAGACCCGGGAGGAGGTGTGCTACGATGCACAGAGCCGCGACCCTCAGCACACGATCCTCAACCTGACACCCTTCACAAACCTCAGTGTCAAGCTGGTGCTGCACAACCCAGAAGGGGTAAAGGAGAGCACCGAGCTGGAAGTCCAGACTGATGAGGATGGTGAGTCAAACCGAACTGACAGAGCTTGAAAAATCTCCAATCCAGTAACTATTGTACTGACGTCCTGTGATTTTGGGCGGCTCAGTTTGGTCACCATGGATACCTATCAAATAGTGTCAAAACAGTGCCAGAATCAATGCAAATGAAAAGACAGCTGCAATATTTCACAAATATCAGTTTTTCATTTGATTTGTCCCTCTGAAAATAAAAACTTGGACAAATGTAACAAATTAACAACAAAATCAACATTACATGAAGCCACTCAAACATAACCAAAGCACATTTTGAGGAAAGCAAACAAACTTTTTTATAATTAGATTTTAGGGGTTTGTCATTTTGAGTCATATTGCACAAGCTTTTGTAAAGTGCCATTCGTTTTGGAATGTTTCTTGGTTTGTCCCTTCCAGGCTACTGTATGGTCACGATATAGCATTACCCTTGTTTATTATGTAGTTAGAGGCTCTGGATAGTCATATTTTTTGTTAGTAAATACAATCATAAATACTCAACATATGTTCTCACAGTTACACGCAGGTTTGTTGAATTATTTTGTGTCATTATACTAAGTGATGACCAATATTATTGGTCTACCATTAATATTGGCTGTTGTTGACATAAAAATTTAATATCTGAAATTATTGGTATCATAATCAGTCTTTTAATGACCCAACTATTTCGTACCATTCACATATTATACGTCAAAGCTACTTTTCCTATCTCTTAAAATGTCAAAATATGACAGGTCTGATGTCATCCTGTTGATATATTATTTGGCGCAACTTGTGAAGTAAAAATTTGCCATTTAATGAACGTACACTGTGTAGCTAGCTAACTAACAAACGACTCAAACAAAAACAAGAATCTTCACCCTAGACTTTATTTTCTTATCTGAAGGTCTTTAAATGTTTTATAAGTACATTACTAACTAATAAACGCATCTTAGCGTCACGCTTAGGGAGAAAGAGCTGCTGTTGAAGACAAAATAAATATGTCACTGTTCTGTTACTAACTTAAATTGAAGTTGGTATTTTGCACAGAAAATGTTTAAAATGTAACCATGATAGGAGATAAAAAAGTTTTATGAGAGGAGACTGAAATTATCTGTGTCGATTTATATCAGGATCAGATATTAAGAGTCACACGATATCGGTATATTAGATATCAGTAAAAAAGCCGATATCAAGCATCCCTAATTATTTCTTCTTATGTTATGAATATTAAGCCCATGAGTTTATTTTAATTTGCAAAAAAATCCACATTTTCCAGGAGAATTCCATGAGTGGTTTTGTCTGTACATTTCTTTACATGAAACTTGCACGGCTTTGTATTCTGTTCTGCCACGGAGGGTAAATAATTCCGAAACGATAAGCAGCCATCAAAAAGTTTGGGATTTTCAATTCATTTTTTATATTTTTTATCTCCAAAACCTGGAGGTATGCGTGCTGTATGGCTGTTGCACCTCCAGAGATGAAAGATCTTGCATGTTGCCTCAGCAGGCACAGGAAATGTACTCCACAGAAGTCTCGGGGAACCCTGGCCGCCAGAAAACAAACAAGCTCCACTGACGAAAAGAGTCACGTCTGGCTTGTATCTCTGGTTGGGAACTTAAAAGAAGCAACTGTCTCCTGCTATCTGACTGCCTTGGATGTCTGCACGTGGATCCACAGATCTGTGTGTGTTCACGGTCTCGTGGGGAAAGGTGTACAGACAGAGTGAAGTGGTTGTTCTTTACGATAAATCCTCACATCAATCTGTTCCACTACCAGAATCAACACATTCACATGAGGCGACTGGGACAGATCTCACAGAAACGCGGACAAAGGTTTATAAATAGACTTACAAGTGAACCTTTGTTTTATATCATATTTTTACTTGTAGGCATGTGAAGGGTTCACTATTGCTGTAAAACTCGATCCTTCTTCCGTGCACATTCAGAGTGGTACTCACCAGGACATCAAACAGCTCTGTGACTACTTGCGACACTCAATACAAGCAAACATATTAGAAGATTGAAGGCATATTTGATGCTAATTACAGAAGATACCTTGGTTTGATTGATCTGAATGCTTTCAGTTTTGTCTGGGGAACCGTCGTTTGATTTTCAGTCAATTTTAAAACTTTAGCCACATCTGTGTGTTAAAACTGTTTTGTGTCATTTAAAAAACGTTTCAGCCACCTTGTTTAAATGTCTCTGCTTCCCACAGTACCCGGAGCTGTTCCTCTGGAGTCAATCCAGGGGAGTCCCTATGAGGAGAAGATCCTCCTAAAGTGGAGAGAACCAGCTCAGACCTTTGGGATCATCACTCAGTATGAGGTACTGATGTAGAGTGTTAAAGGAGTGATTTACCAGTTGAATCAATACATTAGTGGTCTCTAGTAGGAATGAATGCCTTGGAAGTCATTCTCCTTGGGGGTGGGGAAGGGGGCGGGGGGGAGGGTTTGGGAGGGTACACTACCGGTGCACCATTTCTCAGACCTAAAAGTTGCACACATCACATTTGAGCTTCAGATGGCAGGCTTTCTCTTATTTCCTGAGATTTTGACATCTCACCTCAGACTGGATAACAGTAACGCAACTCTACCACTGATTTGCAACGTTGATGTTTTATCTCAACAAATAACACAAGCCTGGAGGAGTTCTGCTGTGTGGTGGAGTTGCTAATGCTAACGGTTAGCTTAAATTAGCTGATTCCTGGATGTTAAAACAGACTTCCCTGTTGTGAGTCAAGATCAATGAATGCTAATTTAATGTGGTGTAGATGTGTCAGGCTTTTCAAATCCTAGAGTTTTACCGTCTATTTTCTATCAGAAGCTAATGCAGGAGATATGTGTAAGAGACCATTTTCATGTTCCATCTGCATGAAAAGCTCTGAGTGACAGATTATAATTAGAAGTAATCATTAAATACTTTTTTTTCTGTGTTCCACCTCTTAAGTCACTCTATAAAGTACCTGCCTTCACCTATGATATCACTTGCATGCACTTTATTATTCTGAACTCACCTCTACATTTATATTATATAAATAGTCTAAATGAGAGAATATGACAGAATGTACCACACCTGTTTAAATCAAACAATTTAAGAATCTATGTGTTTACTGGAGACCCAAATTAAGTGTTGGTATAATAATTTTGCTAAAGACTTCCCCTCATTTATTTTCTGTGCTAATAAATGACTTTAATATGTTTCTAATTAAGTTTCATTTCCACATTCCATCATGGGCTACTGACTTAATTGTGCCCTTAATGAACATGATTATAAGGTTAGCAAACTTAGTAGACTGTGAGATCCGGCGTATAATTTATGACTTTGCTTATAATGTTAGTGTTTGTTAATATCCTCATTTGTTTGGTCAATTTTATTAGATCAAGGGGAAAACAAGGACAGAAAGCAGTTCAAAATCAAGTGGAATAAGAGTTGAATGAAAATTTGGACAAGCTGTAGGATTTGATGTAAAAAGTCGTTATTTCTTATTTAGGACTTTCTGTTGTTATGGTGATTTAATGTACAACATTTCTAAAGACTGAAAAAAGAAATTGGAAAATCTCCTTTTAAGGTTTATTATAGACCATTGATCCCTTTTCTTTGGTCAGAATCAAAATTTTCTTTTCTTGGTCTGAAATTTGCATGAATGCCATTGGTTGATCTTTGTAATGTGTTTCTTTTTGGGGTGGTTGTAGCAGAATGCTAAATGTTAACATCAGTCTAATTTTAACTCTCTGAATATTTAAGATTTAATTACTCTAGAATTTAGAGGCAGATAAACATTCATCCATCCATCCATGCATTCATCCATTTTCATCTGCTTATCCGGAGTCGGGCCGTGGGGGCAGTAGCCTAAGTCCAGAGGCCCAGACAACCCTCTCTCCAGCCGCTTGGGCCAGCTCTTCTGGGGAAATCCCAAGGCATCCCCTGGTCAGGTGAGGGACATAGTCCCTCCAACGTGTCCTGGGTCTCCCTTCAGGCTTCCTCCCAGTTGGACGTGCCCGGAAAACCTCACCGGGGGATTTCCAGGAGGCATCCTAACCAAATGCCCGAGCCAACTCAACTGGCTCCTCTCGATGTGGAGGAGCAGCGAATCTACTCCATGCCCCTCTCCAATGACCGAGCTTCTCACCCTATCTCTAAGGGAGAGCCCAGCCACTCTGCGGCGAAAACTCATTTCGGCCTCTTGTATCTGTGAACTCGTTCTTTCTGTCACTACCCAAAGCTCATGACCATAGGTGAGGGTAGGAACGTAGATCGACCGGTAAATTGAGAGCTTCGCCTTCTGACTCGGCTCTATCTTCACCACGACACACCAGTACAACGGCCGCATCACTGCAGATACAGCACCAATCTGCCTATCGATCTCGTGCTCCAGTTTTCCCTCACTCGTGAACTCCTCCACTTGGGGCAGGACCTCATCCCTGACCCGGAGAAGGCATTCTACCCTTTTCCGAATAAATATCTTTACCCACAAAATAATTTCACTCAATCAGTGCCAGCATCCAAATATGAGGCCCTTACATGTTTTTTAAACAACTAATTAACGTCAGAAGGCCAATGCACGCTCTGTTTTTACAGTATAAAAACTGTCATGGCCAAGTTCATCCAAACTCAAATCTCAAGAAGAGGCGGATGCAGGGGAAAATCTATAAATAGTTGTGTTCTCATGCAATAGAGACTAAATAGTAACAACAAATACTATCCCTATAATACACTTTAAATCAGAAATCCAGTTTTTTTCTCATAGGGCACCATCTAGGGGCAGATTAGATTGACTGCACCTTAAACCCCACCCCCTACTTCCGTGATTACAGCTGGAAGTAACGCCTCTCGTTGGTTAACCAAATTATAATTTTCGTAAATATAACATAAAATATATACATTCATTTTTATTCAAATGTGAGTCTACAATAGGCATGTTGATAAAAATCTGAACCTAAAAATGTTAAAAAGCGTTGTTCAAAATCAACGGCTGACTGCAGAGACAAAAGGAATGACGTTGCACTTTCCTGCCTTAAACACAAGGCCAGATTATAATATGGGCAAACTGAGCACAGGCCCAGGGGCCCACAGCCACAAGGGGGCCCATGCGAGCAGCAGTCTTGTTTTTTCTTTTCTTTTTATGTAGCAGTGTTAATGTATGAGAAAAATGTTGACAAGTAATTCAACTTGTGCCCGCATTTTCTAAGTTAACACACATTTCTTTTAACAACTGTAGTTTTTGCATCTTTACTGCCTGCTTCAGCCCTCTCCCCCCTCCCCCTGCGCAGCGGCCGCAAACTCACTGATGCGCCTGCAGCCTCTCAGAGTTCCTGCTGATCCAAACATTGAAAGAATCATTTCATTTTCTGTTCCTTACTTCTGGTTGCCTTTAGTAGTGTCTGTTTGTTGCAACCACCAGGTACAAAAACGAACTTGTTTTTATTTGACTATTTTTCTGTCCTGTCTGTTTATTATCTTCCTGCATCTGTCATGCTGAGCAGGAGGTTCGGACCCAAAAACGCAGAACACACGATACAGGAGCAGATGTAAATAAGTAAATTCTGATCTAGTGGTCCAAAAACAAAACTTTGTTTTGGGGGGGCCCTAAGCACATTGTGCACAGGGGCCCCTGTAATGATAATCCAGCCCTGCTTAAACACACGTAACTTACAGGCCGTCGTTGAAATAAAGTTCCTGAAACCTGCTGAACCTCATCCAGAAGCTGTTCTGCTCCCGTCTGAGTACAGTATATTGAACGTACACACCGACCTTAACAGCTTAAGGTGGAAGTAATCCACCAGCGTCTCCCCGCAGATTGATTCTCCATAGTCCATTTTCCCTCTTGCCTCTGTTTGCTCACGCTGACAGCACTGTTTCTCTCACAGATTAAATAGCATAAGAAATGCAAACTATAGCTCCGCAGGTCGCTCTGTTAACTGCGTCGCCACCAGGTCAATGAAATATGAAGTTTTCTCTCAACGCTCCTTTTTATTCAAGTGTGCGATGCAGCGTTGTCTTCTACATGGTCAGATGTCAGAGAGAGTGTGTCAGCAGAGTGCAGGAAAACAAAGTCCTTAAAACGGTATGTTTACTGCACGCGTAATTGCTTTTAGGGAAACACTCTTCTGCTGTTTGTCTTTGTAAAAAATTCAACACACAGGTAAAATGCATTCAGATCCAATGTTGCTGCTTTGTCAGGTTTACTCATATTTTTTCTTGAGGCAAATGTGTTTCACTTTATAAAATACTAACTCTGGGCTATAATGAGCATGGGCTGCAGTGATTACTTCTCTCTGCCTCAGTCTTTAAAAGCCTTAACAGTAGAGTCATGTGTAAAAATGACAATAACTCACTGACATGCCAGCATTTTTATACAGGTTTTTTTAATTAATGCATTGTTGTTACTTTGTTTAAATAATGTTTAAGACAGAGTAACAGACAAGTGAAGCTTGTAGCTCGTTATTGGAAATTTTTCCCATGACGAATGTATTGGTGTTTCTTTTATTTTTACTAATTTAGCCGTAAAAACAAACAACCCAGTTTAAAACGTTTATTTTCATGCCTCTTTAAAAAATTCTAACATAGTACAACTATGAATAAACTGTACAGATAAAAAAGTAATGAAGTGGTTCTCTTGCACGTGTCTAAATACCTTAGCCGATAACACGGCTCGGACCAAAACCAACAATTGGACCTTCTGGTTGTCGACCTCACTGGACCACAGCACCTCTGCATTTACATGGGTCCTGCACTCATTACACACTTGCACATTTTGAAACAGAAAAAATGTTTGGATGTACAAAAGGGAGAGTGGTGTTTAGCCCTCTTATGTTTACTGTGGCAATGCGGGTTCCGGTATCAGGCGTACGTGGTCCAGAGGTGATAGCCGATAGGAGTGGTGCGATTCCCGTGACTGTTTCAAAGTTAGCTTGTTTTGCAGATTTGCATTTGCAGCTTTAAAGATCAATTTGACTAATTTTTAATAGAGAACCGTGCAGTAGCAACACTCTGGTGTACCTGCTTCAGGAGCTAAAAGTGAGCCAGATCAGGCTTGAGCTGAAGACAGCAGGATCCATCCATCCATCCATCCATCCATTTTCATCCACTTCTCTGGAGTCTGGTCATGGGGGCAGTAGCCTAAGGCGAGAGGCCCAGACTTCCCTCTCCCCAGCCACTTAGGCCAGCTCCTCCGGGGGAATCCCAAGGCGTTCCCTGGCCAAATGAGAGACATAGTCCCTCCAACGTGTCCTGGGTCTACCTTTAGGTCTCCTCCTGGTTGGACGTGCCCAGAAAACCTCACCAGGGAGGCGTCCAGGAGGCATCCTGACCAGATGCCCAAGCCACCTCAACTGGTTCCTCTCGATGTGGAGAAGCAGCGGGTCTACTCAGAGCCCCTCCCGAATGACCGAGCTTCTCACCCTATCTCTAAAGGAGAGCCCAGCCAATCTGCGGAGAAAACTCATTTCGGCCGCTTGTATCCACGATCTCGTTCTTTTGGTCACTACCCAAAGCTCATGACTACAGGTGAGGGTAGGAACGTAGATCGACCGGTAAATCGAGAGCTTCGCCTTCCGACTCAGCTCTCTTCACCACGACAGACCGGTACGATATCCGCATCACTGCGGATGCAGCACCAATCCGCCTATCGATCTCACGCTCCAGTTTTTCCTCACTCGTGAACAAGACCCCGAGATACTTAAACACCTCCACTTGGGGCCGGACCTAATCCCTGACCCGGAGAAGGCATTCTACCCTTTTCCGAATCAAGACCATGGTCTCAGATTTAGAGGAGCTGATTCTCATCCCAGCTGCTTCACACTCGGCTGCGAACTGCTCCAGCGAAAGCTGAAGATCATGTTCTGATGAAGCCAACAGGACCACATCATCTGCAAAAAGCAGAAACCTGATCCTCAGGCCACCAAAACGGATGCCCTCCACACCTTGGCTGCACCTAGAAATCCTGTCCATAAAGGTTATGAACAGAATCGGTGACAAAGGGCAGCCTTGGTGGAGTCCAACTCTCACTGGGAATGAGTCCGACTTACTGCCGGCAATGCCAACCAAGCTCTGACACCGGTC